>NC_058130.1:237494668-237733957 GCF_016433145.1 Gracilinanus agilis
GAAGGGAGGAAGGGAGGAAGGAAAGAAGGAAAGAAGGGAGGAAGGAAGAAGGGAGGAAGGGAGGAAGGGAGGAAGGGAGGAAGGAAAGAAGGAAAGAAGGGAGGAAGGGAGGAAGGAAGGAAGAGAGGAAGAAAGGAAGGAAGGGAGGAAGGGAGGGAGGGTGACTTTAAGCACTTACTCTGAACTAGAACCAACATAGGGAAGCTTAAAAAATAGAGGAAAGAGTCTTCACAAAATAGAGGCTTGAGGAAGAGTTCACCAATGGGAAAAGAGGAATAACAGGAGTAATAGGATGTTCCAAAGAAGGGATGCCTCAGTTGCTAAGGAAATTCCAGGATTAGACATCAGCAGAAGTATAATTGTGAAGTTCAGAATATATTAAGCAACACCAGGAAAGGAATCAAATGTATATATGTGCCTATGTGTGTATTTATATGTATGTGGAGAGAGAGAGAGAGAGAGAGAGAGAGAGAGAGAGAGAATGTTTCTCTCTTGCCCCCAGCAAGTTTTCTTTTCCCCCAAAGTTAATCAAAATACTTTGAAAAAGCTGCTGTTAACTCTCAGTTTTCTTTGGTATATGATGATAAAAAGGCTATAGCCAAAATCATAACTGCACTGTAAGTAATTATAATTATAATTTATTGGGTGGTACTTTTTATCCTGTGCTACTGTTTAACATACTGTTATCTCTTGGGCATTCATGTTACTTATCTCTCCTTAAAGTCTCCAGTCTAACTCCTCCTGTTCTACCACATTGCGCCCCTGAGAAATTCCCCCCTTGGGGACCTGTAGTTACTGGAGACTCCATCCCTGGGATGACCATTTTAGGAAGTACCTCAGCAATATGTCATCTCACTGATGACTCCTCCATTCTCTCTGTTTGCTATCTTCTCCTGCCCTCCCTTCCCCTATCCTTTTCTAGTTCCACTTTAATGCATTTTCTTATTCCATTAAAATGTAAAATCTTTAAAGATAAAGACTGTCTAACTTGCTTTATTTGTATTCCCGAAGATGAACATAGTGCCTACCACATAGTAAATACTTAATAACTGCCCTATCAATCTAAGAAGAGGAAGAAAAGGGAATAAATATATTTATGATTCCTACTATGTGCCAAACCCTGCTATGCTCCTTTTACAAATATTATCACATATGATCCTCAGAAAAACTTATTATTAGTTTTTCCATTGTACAGTTGAGGAAACTGGGACAAATGAAGGTTAAGTGATTTGCCCAGATTCACATAGCTAAATGTCTGCTGCTACATTTGACTTTGGGTCTTCCTAGCTCCTGGTCCAACTATTCTACCCAATGTACAACTGACTCTAATGAATCTATTTCATTTACCTCATCAATTGTTTTCACTCCTCTTTCAAAATGCAAAACAATTGGCTGCATTTGGGACATTTTACAATAATCCATAATATTGGGAGGGGTGCCTCTGAGCCTTAAAAAGAGTATATACATGGCAAATTCAATCACAATGAATGAATTTCAGGGATGTTTCTGTGAGTGGAGATGTCTCTTCAAAGGACCAATTTGCACTTTAAAGGTTTCAAAGCATATTCATAATATCATTTGAACCACGCCAGAATCCTGAGAATAATAATGTTATCCCATCCTATCACTATTTTATTAAAAAAGAAACTGAGGCTCAAAGGAGAAAAATTAAGAACTTAAGGAACTTAAATCTATGTGCCAGGACAATATAACTAGTAAATGTGAGAGGGAAGATTTTAATTCAGATTTTCCTACATCCAAAGTCAATCCTCTATCCATTATACCTTGCTATCATTATCAAACTATGCTTATTCTTTAAGATCTATCAGTGAAATCCTGTCTCAGTCCATGCTGTGGGTTTGTGCTTCAATGGTCCAAAAAAAGTATAAGATACATCACCTGCCTCTAAAAAGATTATTATTTGGTTAAATATGCAAATTTACATGCTTTAGTAGACCCCTCCAAAATAAGAATGGTCCCCTCCTTTAAGGAATGTACTGTTTAGGCAGACTGAATGAAAAAGAAGTAACAAATACAAGCTGATATGTACTCAGCAAAAAGATAATATGATTAGAAAGGTGCTTGAGATAAATTATCCACAAACTATATGGAATCACTTCAAATTGGAAAGGACTGGAAATGAAAGGTCAGGGAGAAAACTGTTGTAGCAATTTGATCATGAGATGAATACTTGAATCAAGGTCATGGCCAAAAAGATAGAAAGTTCTAGAAATATGAAAAGAAACATTATTCCTCAATTTGGGCCATAAAACAACAGGAACTGTCATTCCAAATTTAACCCCTTCATCTCAAACCAGAAAGGTATGCTCAGCTCTTGTTTGAATTCCTCTGGTGATAGAGAGCTCATTGTCTTTCTCTTTTTTTTTTAACATTTAATAATATTTATTTTTTAGAAAAGTTATCATGGTTACATGATTCATGTTCTTACTTTCCCCATCACCCCCCCCCCATCCATTGCCGATGCGCATTTCCACTGGTTTTAGTATGTGTCATTGATCAAGATCTATTTCCAAATTGTTGATAGTTGCATTGGTGTGGTAGTTTCGAGTCTACATCCCCAATCATGTCCGCCTCAACCCATGTGTTCAAGCAGTTGCTTTTCTTCTGTGTTTCCACTCCTGCAGTTCTTCCTCTGAATGTGGGTAGCTTTCTTTTCCATAAATCTCTCAGAATTGTCCTGGGTCATTGCATTGCTGCTGGTACAGAAGTCCATTACATTCTATTTTACCACAGTGTATTGGTCTCTGTGTACAATGTTCTTCTAGCTCTGCTCCTTTCACTCTGCATCAATTCCTGGAGGTCTTTCCAGTTCACATGGAATTCCTCCAGTTTTTTATTCCTTTTAGTGCAATAATATTCCATCACCAGCATATACCACAATTTGTTCAGCCATTCCCCAATAGAAGGGCATCCCCTCATTTTCCAGTTTTTTGCCACCACAAAAAGCACGGCTATAAATATTTTCGTACAAGTCTGCTTATCTATGATCTCTTTGGGGTACAAACTCACTGTTTCTTAAGGAAAACCACTCCATCTTTAAACAGCTTCTGGTGGGAAGTTCTAGCTCATTTTTCACCAAAATTTGTTCCTTTAAAATTTTTACTTTGTAATCTGATTCTTCCTTTTGAAGCAGTATAAAAATAGATCTAATCTGTCTTCTTCAGGATAGTCTTTCAAATGTCTTGAAAGACAATGGCCATGATCTTCCCTAGAACTATTTTCTCAAAGCTAAACTATTACTAGTTCATACAAACATTTTTTTCATATGGGATCCTCTGTCATTTCATTGCCTTCCTCTGAAGGTCTCTTGTTGTCCTTTTTCTGGACTGTTATATTCCATTCTAAGGATCACTGTATACCAAGTAAACCTCTTTCCTGACACATCTATACCTGAGTTTTTTTTTTTAATCCTAGTGCATGACATTATAATTATTTGCTTCACATATTTTCTTTTGTTCTTCTCTTAGTTTATTTAGTTTTGACTTACCATCCTAGCTTCTTAAGGTCTTTTGAATACTGATCCTAGTATCCATTGTATTAGCTATATGCCTCCACTTTGAAAAGCATTGATCTGGTATTCATGCCTTTTGTGCATTTTTTTGAGATTTTTGATTTAGAATGTCAAATGATTCAGAGCCGCATGATTCTACTAATCAACACTCTAGAAATGGTTGCTCAATGAACTAAGAATCTACCTGAGTCCCACAAGTCTGTATCTTTACCACAAAGATATTGTGACTTTCTCCAAGTACATTGCTTTAAAATTTAAACATAAAAATATGACCATGACTATGACACTTGCCTAATCCAGCAACCTTGTCACTGTGTAAAGGGAACCCCTTCCTCCCAGGGTCATGAATTTTCTGCTAGTCCAAGCCAGCCCATTAGCCAGCCCATTAGCATGGCTGGAATGCTCCAAGCAGAGACTTTGGCTCCTGAGATGCGATAGACCAGAACACAGGGAAAGGACATGACATGGAGAAGGAGGACTATAAAATGAGACCACTGAGGAAATCTGGGCTTTTTCCTCTGGAGGTCTTTGGCTGGGGGTCTTTCTGCAATTCAGCATTGGTGGCTCTGGGGGAAGACACTCTTGTGGGCTGGTAAGATTAGGGTGGCAGACTAGGAAATATTTTTCTGTTTCCTTCCCTCCTTATTTCTTTCATAGACTATATTTATATTGAAGTTAAATTGTTAAAAGCTATTATCATCCTCATGACTTAAGGGTTAATTATTTTATAATTGGGGACCAAAACAATCTTTTTTTTTAACTAATATATTTCCAAACCAATTTCTAAACATTACATTTAACATATTACATTTGGCATAATATTAAATTTTCAGTATTACACAATAAAGAAGGATGATTACTCTAGAATTACATTTTTAATAAATCTATACTTGATTCTAATTATCACTTCATTTTCTTAAAACATTTTTTGATATTTCTTGTATTTTGCTAGGAATTAATGTCAATATTCACTAAATTTGTCAATATTCTGTAGACACTAATAATGTTAATATTCATTATAATTTCTTCATATTTCTCCTCTTTTTTGAAAATTTAGACAAAATTTGCCTAATAATCCAGTCTTATGATATTTCCCAGTTTCTAACATTGATAGGATCAAAGATATAGAGATGATAGGAACCTCAGAGGCCATCTAATCCAAGTCCTTATTTTATAGATGAGGAAAGTGAGACCTAAGAAGACTTGTTCATGGTCATGATTTGAACTCCTGACCTCTGACCTAACCCACTGTTCTTTCTGCTATATATATTTCCTGGTTCCTCAAGTAGTAATGCTAGACATTCTTTTTATCCTTTTATGCAAGGGAATCATTTACTCTCTTCTTCAAACACTTTACAAAATATAGCCTCATTTCACCCACTTCCTTTAAAATTCTACATAACTATCTGTATTTGTCATGCTATTGTTTTGGCATTTGATAGACTTTGAAATATGGGGGATAATAATTATCATTTAATAATACTACACTTGTAGGACTTCTTAAATAAATAATACCATAGCCAACTTCTACTCCTACTATTGCCTTAGTCAGAATAGTGTTTATAGAGCATGTTATAAATTAATGTTATTTGCAAGTGGGGTATAGGGAGTGGGTGTTCCACACCTACCCTTCAATTAATGCAGTATAATCAATATAAAAATATGTTGACATTTTAAATGTGTAAACATTTAAATGTGTAAACATATGGTTTCAATTTCTCTTACTGAAATCAACCAGGTCAAGATGAAAATAGTTGATTGGCTATCCAAATTAGTTAACCCGACAGCCAGGGGCTTTAAATAGCTGGAGGAATTTCAGCATAAGAACATTCAGCAGTGATAGGCTTTCTAGGAGGATTCTAGGCTTCAGAAAACTTTAAGGAGGCAGACCCTTTTATCTTTAGCAGAGGATAAGAAGGGTAAAGAAGAGTGTATGTAGAAGCAGTTATGCTCTCCTTCCCCCAAAATGATCATATTGTTAGAGAAAACAGACCAGTAGCAGACAACAAATCCAAGAAGAAGCAGCAAAAGATCCAAAGTACATACTTGGACCCAAACAACTACAGAAGGATAGCTCCTGAGGGAGGAAGCAGTTTCAGGGGACATGAGTCTTCATGGTCCAAGGAATGCCAGGTAGAAGAGTTTGAAATCACTAGAACCTTAAGAATAATAAATAGTTGACCTGAGGAAATGGCCCCAGAGTTTTCACTCTGTATTCACTAACTTTTCAGTCTTTGAACTGATTTTGGTATGATTATGTGATAAAGATGGCAACAAATATTTATTAAGTCTTTACTTTGTACAAGACACTATATCTGGTGCTGAGGATACAAAGACAAAAGAAGAAACATTTCCTGCTCTCAAGAAGTTTACATTCTACTGGGAGATAGAACATGTAGACTAGTTGCTAGATGATACTTTAAACTAATACTTTAATTCCACAGTACTATAAAAATAAGAAGAATCAGTTGAGTCCTCTCCCTACCTACTTGTTAACCAGCTCTACCCTTGCCCAGAAATATCATAATAATAATAGTTATTCAAGTGTCTAAAAAACTGGTTCCCAAACTTTTTTGGCCTCCTGCCCCCTTTCCAGAAAAAAATATTACTTAGCGCACCTAGGAAATTAATTTTTTATTTTAATAGCAATTAATAGGAAAGATAAATGTATTAATGTTTCTACCTTTTTTGTAAAATGTACCTATGGCCATCACCGCCCCATTGGATCTTTGCAGCACCCACCAGCAGGCGGTGGCGCCCACTTTGGGAGTCACTGGTCTAAGCCAAAAAGAACACCTTCCTTTTCCAAATGTAACTCCTTTATATTCTTCCCAAATTGCTTTGTTTTGCTAAATTAGTGATATCATCTGTGGGTTTGGCTAGAGTTAGTTATTTTACTAAAATCATAACAAAATCTGTCAGAAAACCTGACACTTCTTTATGTGCGCTCTGTGCCTCAGCTCTACCTGAAATACTATGCTGTGCTGGGATTTTAATTGATTCCCTAATGACCCCCAGGAGGACTCCCAAATAGTGAGTGCAAGAGAAAGAGCAGAGAGATGAGGATAAAGGGGGATATAAGGAGAAGGAAGGATTTAGGGAAACTATGAGTTTAAAGAATTAGAGCAGATCATCACTTCCATCTTTCCTTCCCCTGAATTCTGAAAGATAGAGTGCCAGCAACACTGAAAGATGTCCATCCCTTCCGCATTTAGGAACAAAGTTAATCCTAGTATTAAAATCTGCATTTCAATGGAGATCTCCTATGAACAGAGTAGGATGAGTTGCAATTTTAGAAGCCTCCCACTCATCCTCCATCTCAAGGATTTAAAATTTCTCCTAATTCCTTCTAAGGGCAGTAAAAATTAATTTTAATTCCGTGACAAATGATAATGAAAATGATGCAGGTCAGTTGTAGACTTAAATGATGTTAAAGATACATTCATTAGGAAATCATTCACTATCTCTTTTTTTTTTACAAGTAAATTCAATTCTGAGAGACTATGACCTAAAGTAAAGTGTTTTTTAAAGAAATTCATGTCAGTAATTTTTTTTTAATCACCATAACTTAGCATCTTGGTGAAGATGTGAAGTAATAGACAACATAGTTCAGGAACATGTTATTAAAATTGAATAATTATGAATATAATGCCTAGCTAACTTGATTTTTTTTTATAGAACTGATTGCTAATGGGGTTTGGGAAGTAATATGTTGAAATAAAGTCTATTTCTTCTGTCTTAACTTGGGGACCAACTCCTCCATGAAGTTCTTCCTGATCCCAATAGTTAAATGCTATAAAGCCCCTCTCCCCGCAAAGTATTATAATTATTATTATTCAGTATTATACAGCCAGCATTTGTCAGAGACAAGACTTGAACACGTCATATAATTTAGGATCCACATTTTTATTCACTATGCCATGCTGCATCTCATTGCCCCAATGATTATGATATAAAATATTAACTTCTGGGGCAGCTGGGTGGCTCAGTGGATTGAGAGCCAGGCCTAGAGACAGGAGGTGCTAGGTTTAAATATGACCTCAGACACTTCCTAGCTGTGTGACCCTGGGCAAGTCACTTAACCCCCATTGCCTAGCCCTTACCACTCTTCTGCCATGGAGCCAATACAATGTATTGACAACAAGGTGGAAGGTAAGGGTTTTAAAAATAAAATAAAATAAAATAAAATATTAACTTCTCATTCTAGTATTCAAGTCCCTCTACATTTTTATTCTAGTGTACATTTCTGGCTTGATCACTTCATTCCATATGCTGAACATTCAAACCCCAAAAGAGCTATTATGTTCATGCCCATTCTTGTTTTGCCCTCTTGCACTTCTGTGCCTTTTCTTCCCTCCTTTCTTTATGCTTAAAATGGACTCCTCCAGGTTTTAGCTGCTGAAATCTCTCCCCTTACTTTGAGACTCAGTTCAAGAACTACCTCCTCCATGAAGCTTTCCATAATACCTACAAAAGGAAGTAATCTCTCCTCTACTTATGTTCCTTCCTGTTTCACCTCACATATTCCTCAGCATTCATCCCAGTATCCCTTATTTTACAATTATTTTTGTTTATGTATATCTACTTTTTTAACATAGTTCCACTATTTTCATGTAAGAGAAGGATCTGTCTTAATTACTTTTTTTTTAAACCCTTACCAGATATTAAGCTATACTACAAAGCAGCAGTCATCAAAACAATATGTTACTGGCTAAGAGACAGAAGGGAGGATCAGTGGAATAGACTTGGGGTAAGTGACATCAGCAAAATAGTGTATGATTAAACCCGAAGAGTCCAACTTTTGGAACAAAATTCCACTATTTGACAAAAACTGCTGGGAAAATTGGAAAACAATATGGGAGAGATTAGGTTTAGATCAACATCTCACACCTTACACCAAGATAAATTCAGAATGGGTGAATGACTTGAATATAAAGAAGGAAACTATAAGTAAATTAGGTGAACATAGAATAGTATACTTGTCAGATTTCTGGGAAAGGAAAGATTTTAAAACCAAGCAAGAGTTAGAAAAATTACAAATTGTAAAGTAAATAATTTTGATTATATTAAATTAAAGAGTCTTTGTACAAACAAAAACAATGCAAACAAGGTCAGAAGGGAAACAACAAACTGGGAAAAAATCTTTATAACAAAAAACTCTAACAGAGGTCTAATTACTCAAATATAAAAGGAGCTAAATCAATTGCATAAAAAAATCAAGCCATTCCCCAATTGATAAATGGGCAAGGGACATGAATAGGTAATTTTCAGATAAAGAAATCAAAACTATCAGTAAGCACATGAGAAAATGTTCTAAATCTCTAATAATTAGAGAAATGCAAATCAAAATAACTCTTTGGTACCACCTCACACCTGGCAAGATAATCTAAGTTGATAGCAGTTGAGAGTAATAAATGTTGGAGGAGATGTGGCAAAATTGGGACATTAATGCATTGCTGGTGGAGTAGTGAGCTGATCCAACCATTCTGGATGGCAATTTGGAACTATGCTCAAAGGGCTATAAAAGAATGCCTGCCCTTTGATCCAGCCATACCATTGCTGGGTTTGTACCCCAAAGAGATCATAGATAAACAGACTTGTACGAAAATATTTATAGCTGCGCTTTTTGTGGTGGCAAAAAAACTGGAAAATGAGGGGATGTCCTTCAATTGGGGAATGGCTGAACAAATTGTGGTATATGCTAGTAATGGAATACTATTTCGCTCAAAGGAATAATAAACTGGAGGAGTTCCAGGTGAACTGGAGAGACCTCCCAGAATTGATGCAGAGTGAAAGGAGCACATCCAGAAGAACATTGTACACAGAGACTGATACACTGTGGCAAAATCGAATGTAATGGATATCTGTACTAGCAGCAATGCAATGACCCAGGACAATTCTGAGGGATTTATGGAAAAGAACGCTACCCACGTTCAGAGGAAGAACTGCAGGAGTGGAAACACCAAAGAAAAACAACTGCTTGAACACTTGGGTTGATGATGATCAGGGGTGTAGACCCGAAAAGACCACCCCAATGCAACTATCAGTAATATGGAAATAAGTCTTGATCAACGACACATGCTAAAACCAGTGGAAATGTGTGTCGGCTATGGGGTGGGGTGGGGAGTGGGATTGGGGGAGGGAGGAAGGGGGAAAGTAAGAACATGAATCATGTAACCATGGAAAATTTTTCTAAAAAATAAAAAATAAAATAAAACCCTTACCTTTCATCTTGGAGTCAATACTGTGTATTGGCTCCAAGGCAAAAGAGTGGTAAGAGCTAGGCAATGGGGGTTAAGTGACTTGCCCAGGGACACACAGCCAGGAAGTGTCTGAGGTCAGATTTGAAACTAGGACCTTCCATCTCTAGGCCTGGCTCTCAATCCACTGAGCCACCTAACTGCCCTTCTTAATTACTTTTTGCCTGTCCAATAGTTTGCACATAGCAAGGACTTCATTAATGTTTGTGAAGTTTAATTAGAATTTTTCATTTTGGAGCCAATACCTCAATTCAACTCATACTTTCTTGGTCATCAGTCTTATATTTAAATATAGCTTTCACTTTACTGTGTAGTAGTAAGCAGCTACATAGTGCTTCAGAAGCAGTGTATCTTGTTGGTGGTGGTGTTCATTTTTTTATTTCAATGAAGACTTGTGACATTATGGGGTGATTCTTGACTCTTGAGTGAACTGAATAGAAGTCAGACAGAGCTGAACAAAGTCGATAGTCTTTCTTCCAGTCTTTAAAGTGCAAGACAAAAGTGCAAGACAAAAATCCCAGGCAATAGCCAGGGATACCATGGATGACTTTGGTGTCTGACGTTTGACCAAACTCTAGGCACTCTATTTTCATGGTCATAGGAACAAATCCTTCTCATCTGCCCATTCTGCCAGGGGGAATCTTCACATGCCTGAGGTCTGCATTCCCCTAACTCACCACAATTTTGAAGCCTGTTAGCTACCCTCAACCTGGTTTAGCCCATCTGCTGAGACAAGCCCAGAGGACTGAAATCAGAAAAATGTGGACCTAAATCCTGCCTCTGCTCTTACTAGCTATTTAACTCTCGGGAAGTAACTTAACATCTCTGGAGTCCCATCTCTTCATCCATAAAATGCAGATCATAATAACAATATCATAGTGTTGTTCTGTGTATCAACTGAGAATGCACACCAAGCATTCATTATTATTACCCAAATAACATTATAAAGAGTTATGTGTTTTGATTAAAGAACAAATAATGGCATTTTAAGATCAGATGACTAATAGAAATGGTACAGGTTAGTATTATTTTTACAAAAATCTTTACTATAACTGTGGTTTATATTAGAGATTAGCAGGCTAATCTAGACATTATCAAATTCTATACTACTGCTTTAATTCTATATTATTAAACACGATATATACACCACCAGAGTTATTTGTTGGCATTCTCCTAACAGAACAATAATAACATACTAAAGAATTTACACAGCAAAACAATTACCAAGCATGCATTAACTGAAGCAGTTTGAGTGATATCAACTGGAGAATCACCTGTTGTGGAGGAAAACACAGGGTTCATAGCCACTTGAGGTATTTTAATACATTTAATTAGAACCAGTGCTGGAGAAACTGATTACAAATGCAGAGAGTGTTGAAACATTTGTGAGATAAGAGTGCTGCTGCCTGCAGGCGCTGTCTGTGAAGAAAAGCCCATAGCAGATAAAAGCACCAGGGAACCAGCTCCAAAAGAAATGTGTCAAGGTGACAGGGCCTATATCATGCGTTATGAACTCTTCTAGAGAGACAGGAATTCAAAAAATCATCCCGGGCTACACTTCTTATTAAGAGGTTGCCTCATCTTTTGAAAAGATGAGATCGGTTTATCCATTGGACTGAAAGGAACCTTGAGAGATATTTAGGTCAGTCTCCTCACTTTTAGAAATGGAGGAAATGAGGCCAAGACAGACAACATGCTCAAAGTCGCACAGCTCCTAAGAGGCAGTGCTGAGCTAGAATCTGTTTTCCAGATTCCAAGTCAAATCCTCCTTCCTTCATTTCCCATTACCTTCAAGCATGTCATGAGGTTCAAATAAGATAATGAATGTACTTCATTAACCTCAAAGTGTCATATAAATGCCAGTTATGGTTGTATTATTAGCCTACAGTCACCAGTTTGGTGATGACTTCATTTTCTGAGCTTCCTACTACACTCCCATTGAGCTCTAACAGTGTTTATAGAGCAAAACACAGTTTTGCTAGGAAATGTTTAATAATCAAGCTTTTGGGGGGAAGATAATGGGAGAGACTGTGCATACACACTTTTAAATTTGATCTTTGTTATTAACACTTTAAGTCTAAACAATCAACAAAATAATAAACCAAACACCAATTTGTAGTACTTGCCAATTTGAGGTGTAAATACTCACAAGGAAATTTAATAATGGGGTTTCCTCAGTTTGAGCTGGTTCCAGGACACCTCTGACTGCCTCATTTTCCAAATGTTACTTGAAACCTTCATCAGTGACAAATTTATCCTGCCTGGAATCACGTCAGTGATCAAATACCTAGACCCTAGACCTTGCTAATGTGTAGTTAGAATATTCTACCCCAGGACTACATTCCCCAGAATTCCTTTATATTACCTAGCATGCTTTTCCTTTCATCCTCACCTAGCTTGCTTGCGTGTTTCTATATAGTTCTGAAGCTCCGCCCCTTCCCTCTCTCTTCTCCCGCGTGTGCGGTCAGGGAAGTGGCTTTTTCTTTACTGAGGTTTGCTGTTTTTCCTTTTTGCTTCAAGTTATTATAAATAAACTTTATAAAATGATAATACTTGGAGTATTTTGGATATTAATTTTGAAGCTAACATTCAGGCACTAAGTAGCTATGTAACTTCAAGGACTTGTTAGAGAGGTCGGAGATAAGACGCTCTAATAGTCCCAGAAGTCTTCCTGTGATCCCTCTGGCTATGGATACAGAACTGAAAGGCATCAGCACTCTGAAAGGGATGCTTCAGAGAGGTGGAAAGTCCTCAGCAATTTAACGTGGGGTTTTCCAATAAGTCTTGAAGACTGAAAGGTTATTAGCCCTGAGGATCTAGGAGGGTCCTGTGCTTTGCCAACATTCTGTGGCCAGAAAACCAGGTGAAATAGAAGCCATTTGCAGGAACTCTGCATACTGAGGTCCATTCAAAACAAGGCCTGACCAGTCCATCCAAAAATAGAGAACCATACAAAAGCCTAGCCCTAGTACTAAGTTCTAAATCATTAACTAGCACCGAGGGGATAAGAGTAAGTGGCAAGACAAAACAGAATTTATTCCATCAATTTGGGGACATACTTTCCCCCTTTGCTCCCTCAGACTGAGCTCAGTTCCTATATAGCAGTAGTCTTATGAGCAAATTTACCCTTCTGTTATTATCAAAAACTTTGAAGTAAATATATTTGTCAAAACTAATTAGTATTAATTGGTTAAGTAAAACTAAATGCTATTCGCTAGTGGAGAAGGAAAAAAACATCACTGGTAATAATTGAACTGACAGTAGGAAAGAACATCTGAATATGATGCTTATAAATATAAATAGGAAAGTGCTCTGCCCTCATTCATTTTCTCCTCTTCTACCTGTAGATCCTGTCAGGACTTTCCCAGTGTCTCCTGAGTACCTGCATCCTTTCCTCCTCATCCCTTTAGCACAGAGGCTGATAGCTTTGTGGGAGCTGGAACAGGGGCTCAATTAGGTGATCCTGAGCTCTTGAGTGCCTGATAATATCTTCTACTTTGGTCCTTGCCAGATTGAGCAGCGATTCCCACGATGGACATGTCCAGTCTTGAAGATTGCCTCATGAGTCTTAAAGGTCAGGAGCACCGGAGACCCTTAGTCAGAGCTGACCAGAAGCAGAAAGACATGGGGTACCTAAGCCCTGGCCTGGCTTCTAGAAACCATCCAAATGCAGGGAGTACAGAATAAGCTAAAGTATTGTATAGCTGGGAAATCTTGAACACCTAAAGACTGCATTGCCCAGAATTCCTTTCTGTATTAACTATAATGCTTTTCCTTTTGTTTATGTTTGCGTGGTCACGTTTGTATAAGCTCTGAGGTTCAGCCTTGTTCTTTCTCTTTTGCTCTGGTGAGCAGGCTGGTTAGTACCCTTTTCGTTAGTCTTTTTTGTTAGCTTATTATTAATAAAGCATTATTAAATATAATATTTAGTTCTTGGATATTAATTTTAAAATCCACATTTTTGGCTAACCACGACAGGATAGAATTATCAAATTTTTTTTAAAATAGATTTTCAGCATAGTTAGTAAGTTTGCTTGAGAGGTGAGAGCTGGGGTTTCTTTTTCTCACCCTACCCTCCTGTGGTTTTTTTCTTCACAGGCCACCCAGTCTACCTTCTTTTGCCCCATTTTGGCCACTGCAGACTCCGCCTGCCAGCAACCTGCTTTTTGTAGCTGCCTTTCTGCACCCCTCTGCTTGAGCCAGCGATCCTCAGCCTGCAGCCTGCCAATCTGAGTCTCTTTTTTCCAATGGTTGAGTGAGAACTCCAATCTCTTCCCCCATCTCACCTGGGTGCCTGCTCTAGCCATTTTTTAAGCCGAAGTCTTAAATTGATCCTGGACTCCTGGCTGAGAGAGACTTGCAACTTGGGATTTTTTTTTTCCCCACAGGAAGAGGACTTCTCTGCTGTTTTTCTTTTGAGGGCAGAGAGACTAAATCAGTAGATTTAAAGTAGAAGTTTTGGGGATTTTGTCTCTACCTTTTGGCCAGTTCTCTCATATGCAAATACATTATTTTTCTCTAGCAAGATTTTGCCTTTTTGTGTTTAATCTGTAAACAAACTAATATTCAGTGGTTTTTTTTTTTTTGAAGAATAATGCTGTTTCAAAGCATGCTTGAAACTCTGAAACAGCAGTTTGAGTTGGTAGGGCTAAAAAGTACAGTTTGGACCTGCTTAATTCTTTTTTCTGGGTGGGGGGGGGTTGTGCTGATTAAATACCTTGCAGTTGAGAGCTTGACTAATCTTAAGATTCAGAGGAGAAATTCATCTCACAATCCTTTGCCTTTTTGGTTTACCCATACCCATTATGAGGGTTCCGCACACTGAGCTCAGTATAGAATTCTCCCTCACTATGACGAAATTCAGAGCTCTGACAAACAATGCAAATGGATGATAAATATTGGGGAGGGGAATAAATCTTGTCTCCCCTCCCTAATAGTGAACAAGTCTATTGGAATTGAAAAAAGGGTTTTGACTGCATTGCTTATTATTTGATTATATTATTGTATTTGCTGATTTCTTTAAGGTTTAAATTTTTTAAGTTTATCTGTATTAATCTAATTAATATCTTTTCTGTTATATGATTCTTTATCCGTACTGCTTCCCTATGATTTTACTGAACAACATGCCATTGTAAAAAAGTCCACGAACATCTTACACAGAATTTTATAAAAAATTGTACAAAACCCATACGTCTTATGTATCCTGGATTTGTCATCTCAATTATCAAGGTCATATGTTGCTTATACAACCTTGGAGAATATAATGACTATAAGAATTTAAATTGTAATTTTATAAGGGGTCTTTAGAAATGACTTTAGATACCTAGTACCTTCTGAATGGATGATAAGTGTATATATATAAAATATAATAAAGAATGTTGTATTAAAGGTAGAGAACGAAATAGAAGTTCCTACCAAAAGTTTTTATATATAAATCAGGAAGCCAAAAGAGCTCCTGCATGCATGATATTTTAACTCTTTAGTTTAATTTACTTCCAGAAGGATCTAAATTCTTGGTGATGTTCTAGACCCAAAAAAGATTTTCCTGAGCAGAGGTTTATGCTTTTGGCAAGGTTGAAAGAATTGTTACATCTGTATAACTTGTGACAAATATCCATCAGTTCATAAATTTTTTAAACATCACACAGCAAGTGGCTATATATAAACTCAGGTGAATCCTATATAATAATGGGTTTGTTTGCTATTACCAGTATCTAGGCAATTGTGAATTTTGGGAATTTGGTACTTAATTTGAATGTGCATTATCTACTGTTTTGTTTTTATAAATCTGCTATTTTGTGAAAATCACTTGCACTCACACAGTGGATCATGACCAAGTTTAAAAAGGAAATAGATCTCATTTTTTCATGAAGAACCTCTGTATTCTATATCCTTGGCTGACACAGTGTGTCACTGATTGTAAGCTATAATATTTTTGATTTTTAAAATATTTTTATTGTTTTCCCCCCCATATATTTGCAATATAGTATTCAAGTACTTTGAAGTACATATAATGAATGTTAATTTTTTTGTTTTGCAGTAATATAAGTTTAAAATACTTTTAATATTAAAAAAGCTTTAAACTGCAGAATAATGCCATTGATTGTTTTTTTTTTAATATGGGACTTTATTTAATGATTCTGTCTGATTCTAGAAGAAGAGAATATAAAAAGAACCATTGCACAGTGCCAAAGAAGCACATAGCTAACCTGCATAGTGCCAATCGAGCACAAGGTCAAAGAGAACAAACAATTCCAGTTGGATTGATGTAATTTTGAGCCAAGACAAGAGGACTTGAACTTGTTAGGGGTTTGAGGTTGTGGTGCTTAACATATGTTAAGATGCAGGACTTCCTCTGAACCACATTCTAAGAAGCACCTCTTTAGCTGCCATCCTGGCTTATAATCTAGTCCCTTTTCTGTCTTTCACAATGTGGCAAACTTTCTGTAGTCCTGGCTACTGATTGGGTAAGTGCACAATTACTTATATTACTTTAATTAGGTCCTGATTCAAGAACCTGTTATAGTTTTATTTTTCCTTTACTTGGATTTTTTAGACATAAGACTTTGACATTTTATATTTCATTCACAAGTTATTTTTTCTTTTTTATGTAGATTATTTGAGGTTTTTTATTTCTTTCGCAATTGATTCATATGCCTTATAGCTCAGCTATATATCCCTGAGTGATCCCTGTGTTACTATCCACCTCAGGGTGGACTTTGTTATTGCTGTGAACTTTGATTTGGATTTGAGTAATTTTAGGATAAGGAACTTGCTACCTCCCAAAATCCAGACCATGAACCTGTTTGAAGAAGGTGCCATGAAGATGCCTACAGAGACCACACATTGCATCAAGAAGATCCAGAATTGAATTTTGGGATGTGAATTTGAACTATGGGGGGTAAAAGCATTTGTTTTGAATGTGTACTTTTATGCCAAAGGGGACTGCTCCCAAATTGGCCTTTTGTTAATCTAGTGATTATTGATTTTGTTCTCTTTTCCTTTTATCTACAAATTATTGCAATTTTTAAGTTGATTTTGTTTTCATGATCCTTTTGGGGAGACTGGTCTCCCAATAGGATTACATGGGGGAATGTATAGTTAGAAAATCTTGAACACCTAAAGACTTGATTACCCAGAATTCCTTTCTGTATTAACTATACTGCTTTTCCTTTTGTTTATGTTTGTGTGGTCACGTTTGTATAAATTCTGAGGCTCTGCCTTGTTCTTTCTCTTTTGGCTCTGGTGAGTGGGCTGGTTAGTACCCTTTTAGTTAGTTTCTTTTGTTAGCTTATTATTAATAAAGCATTATTAAATATAATATTTAGTTCTTGGATATTAATTTAAAAATCCATAGTACAGTATAACTATTCAACAGTCCCACAAACTGCTTCATATTCTGCTATTTCAGTCTCAACCATCCAAGAGAGTATAACATAATTGAATCCTGTCTTAAGTCTTCCTTATATACCTATGAGCCTTTTGTGTGGTAAGCATTCTATTTGTGTAGGAAAAATAATTAACTGTCATGCCTTACTTACATTGTACATGAAGTACCTTTCTACTTTTCCAAAATGGGAATTTTTTTTTAGAGCAGGTTTTTAAACTACTTTTTTTTAATTTGAAATTTTTTATTTAATTAATTAATTTGGAATATTTTTCCATGGTTACGCAATTCAGGTTCTTTTCCCTCCCCTCCTCCCACCCTCCTCCTGTAGACAACAAGCAATTGCACTGGTTTTTACATGTGTCATTGATCAAGACCTATTTCCATATTATTAATATTTGCATTAGAGTAGAACAGTGATTCCCAAACTTTTTCGGCCTACCACCCCCTTTCCAGAAAAAAATATTACTTAGCACCCCCTGGAAATTATGAAACTATTTATTGAACTCAGAATAGAATGTAATACAAAAAAAGTGTGGCCATCCCCACTCCCTGGATCGCTGCAGCACCTACCGGGAATGGTAGTGCCCACATTGGGAATCACTGGAGTAGAGTCTACATCCCCAATCACATCCAAAATGGGAAATTCTTAGGAATACCCCAAAACCCATTTTGAGGAATTTTCTTTTCATAGGCCACCAGGATGCTAGAGAGTGAGAAAATGAATCTTCTTTCTCTTATAAAAGACCAGGCTCCTCCATAACTGAATTTGGGTATGCATATGGATATGGGTAAGAAGTTGACAGACTGGGTGGCCTGCATGCCCACAGACAGCACTCTGGGTGCCATCTTTGGCACCCATGCAATAGGTTCGCCATAACTGCTCCAGGCCCAGCAGTATGTATTGTTCTTTTTGATTTAGAGTTTTCAAAGCATTTGCTTCACATGCATTTTACCCATATACCTTTAGAGAAACTAAATAATTTATCCAAGATAGCCCAGCTAGTGTTTTAGCACCAGAATTCAAAAATAAAACCCAAGCCTCTGCATTCCAAGTCCCTGGTTCTTTTCCATACTGCATTATCATTAGAAGTGTCTAAAAGATAATGATGATGATGATATCTCAAATGTCTATAGTGATTTTATATAGCTTGTAAATTTATAGCTTGTGAATTACATATATCTACATGATTCTATGACTAGCTCTGTGATTTGAGTGGAATTTTATTTATCTTTATTTTGCAAATGAAGAAACGGTTTTTTTTGAAGTTCAATGACTTGCCATCAGTTTCAGGGTATAATGGGAGCTTGGGTTGGCTCCTAGGGCTATCACAGCTGTTGTGGCCACAGCCAATCCTTGAAACCACCCTTTGGCTCAGCCTCTCCTGGTGCTTTGTAGGTCTAACAGTTTGAATTATAAAAGAATTGGCCTTGTGGGGTAGGGAAGGTGATTAGAAATGCTTTATAGTGTTTGAATTGCCTTTAGGGTGCTTCCTTCAGTTCCAGATGGTGGACAGTTGTGATTTATATCTTTTTTAAATTCTTGTATCATGTTTTTAAACTTTAATTATTAAAATAGTTTTAATTGGTTTTTTATGCTTCAAAAATACCTCTTGTATTTAAGTACACATATATGATGCTGAACCTGCTGGACTATGCCAAATTTAGGCTTAGCTTGAAATTCATAGTCAAAGCTGAACCCATAGTCCAATACTATGGACTCATTTGTTAAGCATAAATTCAGCAAATGATATTGCCTTATGGTGATAGTTTCTCACTAAACTGGGAGCCTTTAAAGAGTTGAAAAGGAGGGAGAGGAGAGGACAAGAAAGAAAAAACATGGATCACAAAATGTCAGAAAATAATTATTAAAAATTATATCAAGTGAAGGGAGGTAGCACAGTGGATAAATAGCCAGGCTTGGAGTCAGGAAGATATAAATTCAAATCTAGCCTCAGACACTTTCCCTCAGGGCAAATCACTTAACCCCATTTGCCTACTTCTTGTCCTTTTATCTTAAGAGTTGTTACTGAGAGAAAGTAAGGATTTTTAAATATTTTATCGACATAATTTGGAAAAAAAATTTTAATGAAGAAAAAAATCATATCCTTCTAATCATAAGGATGTGACTCCTGTCATGAAAAGGCAAAATAGATTCAAAAGAGATTACAGCTGACCCTCACTCCTCCCCCTAATCTCTGCCTATTAAAATCTTTAGCCAACTTTAAGGTTCAGATTAATTGGCACCTCCTACAAGCAGCCCTCTCCTAGTTCCTCAGTGTGTAATGTTGTCTTCCTTTTCCAATTACCATGTAATTTGAAAGTCTCTTTCCATTGTAGCCCTCAGTACCTCAGTCGAATATAAACTCCTTGAGAGCAAGAATTGCTTTTCATTTTTTTCTTTGTATCTTTAATATCTAACACATTATCTTAGACATCATAGATGCTTAATGCTTGTTGAATTCGGTGGAGGAATAGGGGAAGAGAAATTAAAGTTTTTTGCCCATATAAAGACAACATATGGCTTCTTAAATCACATTCTCCAAAGTTGTTATGCTAAGCCAAATTAAGCCTGTTCATCATTTCCATCCTGAATAGAATATGAAAAAAATGGGTTTACACCATGAAATTTATCCCAAGAGAAAGCATTATTAAAATACTAGAATACATTCCAAGAAAGATTTTTAATTTCCTTCTTATACAGATTTTTTTCTCCTTTCTAGGATGCTTCTTCAGTCTGAGTTGATTTAGATGTAATTTGGCCCAGAAACAAGGAGACAGACATGATTTCTTAAATTCCCACCAGACCTCATGGTTTCATCATAGGAAATCAGGAGCAAAAAAAGAAGGAATTGAATCCAAGTAGGGGAGTAGGGGAGTAGGGAAGACTCAAGTTCTAAGCACAGAGCACAGTAAAGTCAATTAAGGCCATGTGAAACAATGGGATGTGGTAGTATCATTACCAAAAGATTAAGAATCATATCAGCATTGAAAGGAGAGGTAGACCATGGTGAAGAGCCAAAATGAGGGATAGAGAAATGGACCTTTCAGTCTATTCTATTTCTCTCTATTCACCTCTAATTCTTCCCCATTCCCCTTAGGATACTCAAGTTCCAAACTAGGAGCAGCGGTCTTAGAGGACTTATAACTAGGAATACTAAATAGATACAGTTTTATTTTTGTCCATGTGGACCCTGGATTTCAATTATGTAGGGAATACAGGTAAGGAAACTCCTTGACTAAAATAAGTTAATTGACTAACTGGCTATTGACTAACAGAGATATAGACTGGAAAGAGTGCTTAGCACAGTGCCTGACATGTTGCATGCCCTTAAGAAACCTTTTGGTTCCCTAACCATAACAAATGTAGATAGGTGCTTCCCTTGCCTTAACCAATTCAGATAGGTAGGTCAGTGTTGTGCAATTTACATCTGCCTGGGGCATTGGGAAGTTAAATGACTTGCCAAGGATGTGACAGCCAGTTATAGGTACAAAGCAGGACTTGGAATGCAGGTCTTCCTGATCCAGAGGCCACTTCTCTAATCACTATGTATCACTATCTCTCAGGAAAGAGAATAACTTGCTAACATTAAGATAATGACATAATGAATTATAGATGAGTTTTCTGGCTGAGCTTTCTCAGTGTCCCTTGTTCTTTTCATCCATTTGGCCTAGCTTAATATTTTAACAAAGAGGTCATATGGCACAGCCCAAAGAGTGTTGAATTTGGAACCAGAAAGACATTTAAAAAGGTAGGTAAGACTCTTCATTTCTCTGAGCCTCAGCCAGTTCTCTAACTCAGGTGGGTAAGAGTTCTAGAAAATCCGACTTCAAATCCAGCTTTAGACATTTACTAGCTGTGCGACTCTGGGCAAGTCACTTATCCTCAGTTTGCCTCAGTTTCCTCATCTGTAAAAGAGGGATAACAATAGCATTTACCTCCCAGGTGTCATTATGAGGATTTAATGTAATAATATTTTTATGCCTAGTACATAGTATGCACTATATAAATATTAGTGATCATTATTATAATTAGACTATAAGTTATACTTTATAGGGTTAGAAAGTAAAGAAATGAGGTTATTGGCTAAAGCTGAGTAAGCTTTGGATGCTTCTCAGAGAGGAAATTGAAAAACTGAATTGAATATTATTCCCTTTGACCGAGAAAAAGATCAGCTACAGATATCCTTTTGTCAATAAAAGTTAACCCCCTTACTCCTTCAACTTGAATTTTCAAAATTAACCCCGTTTTGAGTCATTGTCCTGGGAACCAAATCTCATCTTATTTGTTCAGTGTGTGCAGTTACTTGTATGCATCTGAAGAAGGAAATGGAAACCACTCCAATATCTTTGCCAAGATAACCCCATGGACAATATCCCTGGCATCATAAAGAGTCAGATGTGATTGAATGTGTCTATGTGAATGTATTATGTGGTAACCATATTGTAAAATTATATCATCTCTCATTGTGCTTCAGATATTAATATAGGTAAACCAAAATCATTATAACAATGGAACAAAATTGGCATCATATCAATTTCTCATGATAATTTTATCATAAATATTTAAAATCCATTAGAAAACTTTTTATTCTTAGATATGTTGATTAAAATGATAAAGTAATTTAGTACAGAAAGCCAAGGATTTTTTCAGCATAACAATCGCAGTGATAAAACTTCTGATCCAGGATATTTATAGGTAGTATTTTTTAATTTGCCAGTGTAATGTGTCTTCCAGCAACCAGAAAATAAATGAAAAGAAGAGAAATGGCAGTTGTAGTGAGATATGAAACAATCATAGTCTCAGGAACTATTGACTAAGAGAGAATTCAGTAGAAAATAGTAGAACTTTATCAGAAGAAATTTGCAAGCATTCTTATAAATCCGCTGTACAATAAAATGTCAGCTATAAATAGAAAAATAGCAAAGTTATTTTCACACACACACACATACACACACCCCAACTCTGCCTCTCTGCTTTCAATTTAATTCAGCAAACATTTGTTTAGGGCCTAAAGGTATGATGTGCTTTGCTAGGTGCTACAGATACAGTCAGAAATGAAAAGCAACCTTTCCCTCAAGAATCTTACATTCCCGAAGGGGTTGACATGTAAAGATATAAGTAAATACAATATTATTTCAGAAGGGGAAAAGACACTAATAACTAGTATGTGCTGGGGGCCAGAAAACTAGAGAGGCACGAGTCCCCTTCAGCTTCTTTATTTTCATCCATTTTCCCCTACATATTTTTCTTTTATATGGCTATAAATGTAATTCCATTCTTTAGGCTTTGTTTTCTCTTTCTATTATTTCATCAAATTCAACCAAGAGTTCTTTTATTTCTCATAGTTATCAATCTTAATTTCATTATGTTTCAACACATTAATATATGAAACATAAATCAACCACTTCCCCAGTTTGTGGCATTTCAAAGTTATATTTTAAGGAGAAAATCCAGGCCAACCATTTATTCATTCTTCTCAAGACTGTACTCTCAAGGACTTTGTCTACCATCATTCCTGCTGCACCAGAAGAAATACACTCAATATGGCACTTTACCTTGACAAAAACCTTAAGTTTGCTTGTGGGAGTGGCCATCAGAAGTATTGTAACATGAGTTATGGAGCAGTTTTGTACATTCTGTGTAGCAAATAAGCAAATAAGAAATCCTAATTATGTTATTATTATAGTAACATAATGACATGGTTACATATGGTATCATGGTAAATAGTTACCACATATATCAGTTGCATTGGAACAGATTCTTGTTTTCACAAGCATTGCAACAGGACCAACAATATGGGTAGTGTGAGCATTTAGCAGAGTTTGGCACAAAGTGCTTAATAAATGCTTGTTTTTCTTATTGGTTAGGTTATTTCCAAGTCTGTGGTGTTGGGGGTCAGGAGGGCAGTGCAATCACAAGTTTAACTATAGATATCTTTGAACAGATGCGTTCAAAATATATTCCCAATATTGGGATTATTGGGTCACTAAATATTTGATAGGATCCCTTTTGTAATTTTTGCAATTTTCTGTCAAATTGCTCTACATTTTCTCTAATCTATTTTTAATTTGGTTATATCTTTATTATAAATAATTTAATTATCATTTAATTAAGTACATATCTCTTGTCCTAAGTAATAATTTCTGTCTGCTTAATAAATGTAAATTTATCTGTCTTCCAAAAGACAGTATGATACATTGGAAAAGAATATTGAATTTGGAATTAGAGAACCTAGGTCCAAATCCTATCTAAGTAAACTGAGGCATGTGATTCAACCACTCAGAGCCTCAGTTTCTCATCCATAAAATGAAAGAGTTGAACTTGATGTCTAAAGTCCTGACATCTCTGACACTATAATTGCAAAATCTGTAATTGCAAAAATGAGGTAAATGTTAACTTTTCTTTCAGATTTTATGATATATATTTAATGTTTATTATAAGATCTAAGTATAATTTTTTGTAGTGGATTATATGAGATGTAGATATAAATTAACTTTTTGCCATATTGATAACTCGTACTATGAACTACAGCTATGCAACAGCGAGTACAGTGCATAGTGTGCCAGGCCTGGAGTTAGGAAGACTCATTTTCCTGAGTTCAAGTGACACTCACTAGCATGTGATTCTGGGAAAGTCAATGAACCCTATTTGCTTCATTTTTCTCATCTATAAAATGAGCTGAAGAAGAAAATGCAAACCATTTCAGTATCTTCACAAAGAAAACTCCAAATAGGATCATGAAGAATCAGACATGACTGAAAAATGACTAAACAACAAAAAAATGACCAACTACATTTGTTAAATAATAAATATTTCATCTAATTTTTAGTTTTCCATAGGTCTTCTAAACACTAACCATCTATATACAGTAGCTTAATCTGGAAGAGATATTAAGTTCTGTTGATCTATTTTTCTGTTTTGCCCAATAGTAAATAGTTTTGGTTATAAATATCTTGTGATGTGCTTTAAAATCTTGAATCTATCCACTATCCACCATCATCAGTTTGTTTTTGTTTTTGTTTTTGTTTTTTTCCAGGCTATGTGACTCTGGGCAAGTCATTTAACTCTGTCTGCCTCAGTTACCTTCATCTTTAAAATGAATTGGAGGAGAGAATGGCAAATCATTCCAGTATCTTTGCCAAGAAAGCCCCAAATGGTGATACAAAGAGTCAGATACAGCTGAAAATGAATGAGCAACAATATACTTATGAGATATTGTGTACTGTAGCTGGATTTTTGTCAGGATTTCATCTAGATTTTGTAACTCCCTTAATGTCTTAATGGTGTTCTGCACATGGTAAGTGTTTAACATTTGTTGAACTCCTCTTATTGGATACCACAGAGATTTTCATGTCCAAACTTTGGTTTCTCCAAGGTCTTTAATGCTGGCAACACATGCCATCTGTTTAACAATCTATGATGACTCTACATGTAAAACATTTTATAACTATTGGTCAAATATTTTTGCATCCAATTCTAGTAGTATAAGTTGTTGTTCAGTCAATTTTCAGATGCATCTAATTTATTTGGGGTTTTCTTGGCAAGGACACTGGAGTAGTTTGCCACCTCCTTCTCCAGCTCATTTTACAGAAGAAGAAATTGAGGCAAACAGGTTTAAGTGATTTGCCCAGTGTTGCAAAGCTAGTTTGTGTCTGAAGCTGGTTTTGAGCTTTGGTCCTCCTGATTCCAGGGCAAGTGCTCTCCCTACTATGCCACCTAGTTGTTCCCATTAGTAGTATCTAAGTCCTATTTATTTCTCTTTTCTTTCTTTCTTTTTTTTTTTTTTTTTACCCTTACCTTCTGTCTTGGAGCCAATACTGTGTATTGGCTCCAAGGCAGAAGAGTGGTAAAGGTAGGCAATGGGGGTAAAATGACTTGCCCAGGGTCACACAGCTGGGAAGTGTCTGAGGCCAGATTTGAACCTAGGACCTCCCCGTCTCTAGGCCTGGCTCTCAATCCACTGAGCTACCTAGCTGCCCCCAGTCCTATTTATTTCTAATATTTACCTCTCTGTTGTCATCTTTTCTGACATTAGAATTGCTAGAATTTCTAACAGTATGTAAAATGAAGGAATAAAATTCAATATCGATATTTTGTGCTTGACTTCAGTAGGTATGCTTCCAATACTTTCCCATTGCAGATAATGTTGACTTTTAATTTCAAGTCCATTCTTTTCCTATTGTCTTTAATATTTACATAATGAATAAATGCTAGGTTTTTAAGCTTTTGTTTCTCTTCCTGCGATAATATGAATTTTCTTTAGCTTTGCTGTGTTATTATACATCACCAAGATTTCCTCTTTCTGATTTTCTATTAGACTTAAAGAGTTGGTATAAATTCTGTTTGGTCATGATATGTGATATGGAAACAGGAAAATAATACACTATATCTGACTGGATTGTTATTTTTTAAAAAGCACTGTGTAAACTTTAAGTTGATCCATAAAATCAGTAGCTATTATTATTAAGGAATATTTTGTTAATATTTCATTATTCATTAGAATAACTGGATTTTAATTTTCTCATTTTCTTTACCATGTTTTAAAAACCATTAGGACATCTCTCATAAAAGGTAGCTTTATAACTTGCTTTATATTTATGAACAATGTATTAAAAATATGGTGATTATTAAATAATTGAAAAAATCATCCATTAACCCATTTAAACCAGCAAGTTTATTCATTTGTTTGTTTTTGAAGGTAGCTCATTAATAATCAAGTAAATACTGATCTATTTGAATTATCAGTATTATTTATTATTATATCTATTTTTGCACTTGGTATTTTTGTGAATAATCATCCACTTCATTTAAGTTTTTGAATTTGTTAGCATTTGGCTCTGTGTAACTTTCATATGCTTAATTTCATTTTTGTGTTTGCTCCCATTTTAATTATTTCATTTCAAATTTGGTGACTTTCTTCTCTCCTATATAACTAACCAATCAACAAGTATTTTCTTAGTATATGGCAAGCATCATGTATATTCATCCCATTCAAATTCATAGAAGCCCTGAATGCCATCAGTAGATCTCTTAGAGTACATCTTTAAATCCCTATTCTATGATTACTTTGTCCTTTCTCTATTAGTCTTTCGAGATAACACATAATTATTTCACTTTGTTTCTTTGCCTTCAAGCAATTTGTTGATTTTTTTTCCATAGATTTTTATGTCACATAACTGCTATTGCTATATTTAACTATTCTCAAATTGTTTGTTTTTCTTCTTTCACTCAATTTCTGTGTGATTTTTAAAAAAATAACATTTACTCTCCATCTTAGAATCACTACTGGGTATTGATTCTAAGGCAGAAGAGTGGTAAGGGCTGGCAATGGGAGTCAAGTGACTTGCCCAGAGTCACAGCCAAGAAGTGTCTGAGGTCAGATTTGAACCCAGAATGTCCCATCTCTAAGCCTGGCTCTCAATCCACTGAGCCATCTAGCTGCCCCTTTCATTTGGCTTTTTAGTTAGTACATAGCTTTCTATCTTATATCCATATTGCTGCATTTTATATCTACATTTATTACATTACCATTTGAAACAGAACATGTATACTTTTGCATTGAACAAAGTCTCTATAACCAAGCAAATGAATCATTTTTATAAAAGTTCCTTACATAACCAAATAAGTATGGTCCCTATAAATCTCTTCTTTTCACTTAATAATTGAGCAATTTAGTTCTCTAATTCATTGACCTTTTTTTTTTGCTAGGCTTACTATATTCTGACAATGGAATGTTAAAATCCTCTATTTTAAGAGGCTATGGATACAAATTAAAAGAATTAATCACCCTCTCACATATATAGGTACACATACATGTAATACACACACAAAGCTATTTTTATGAGGCATTTGCATATTTATGAGGTGGGTCAGGATGGCCATTCATGCTTGGGGACATTAAGAAAGGCTTCATGCAGAGGGCAGGTACTTGAGCTACATATTAAAGGAAGAGAAGGACACTGTGAGGTGGAAACAAGAAGGGAACGCATTTTAGGAGTATGGAATGGTTAGTCCAAAGGAATGGAGAAAGGAGATGGAGTGGAAAGTGTGAGGAACAATTAATGAACCAAATTTCTATCTGTTAAGATTACTATCTTTTGTGATGCTCTGAAATTGTGCCTCTTTTTATTACTGATAGTTTTTATCATTTTATTTTTTCTATTTTTCAGTCTTCATTTTTACTTCTTTTTAAACCCATAACTTCTCCTAATCTCTCTTATTTCTGGTAAGGTCATCACCAATTATTCAGTCATCAAGAGACTCAGCTTTGAAAACATCCACTGATGTCTACTCTCAAATATGCCTTATCAACATCTTCAGTGGATTGCTGATGAAGAATAGACTATTTAATAACCTTACATACATAATACACTCAGTCTAGTTAATACTGGATTCAGATAGTTAATCTCAACTTGAGATTGAGGCTCCAGGAACTATAATCAGTATCTTCAATGGAATTCAACAATTATTTATTCAGTATGTATTGTGTGCAGAGCTCCAATGTGAGACTGAACTAAAGGAGGGGAAGTTCTTCTGAGGAGCTACAGAAAATCAGTGATTACTGTTATGGTAATAGTTGAGTGGCCCTATGATATTAAATAACTTTATGAACTTCAGTTTTATCTTTAGGAATGCACAGTCTCCTTATTTTCATAAGCAACTTATCTCAGGCAAAACAGGAGTGCCAATAGATGAAAGAAAGGATGAAAGAATACAACTGAGTTCATTACACACTAATAAAAGGGGAATGATAGCCCGCAGAGACCATATAAATGTAGCCAGAAAATTAACAATCACTAAAATGCAAGAACTCCAGAGATTATGTCCTGGGGAAATTTTAACTCTGTATCTTCTGCCTTGGGGAGGTAGTCACTATCCTGATTGTAGGGTATGTAGCATACTGTGTCAATTGTACCCAGAAAAACTTTATCATCTGCCCTGGCCATCTTCTTGCCATTCCCCCTACCTGCCATCACTCCTTTTGGAATAATGGATCTCCAGAGTGATCCAAAAAGATCTTTGAAAGGCTGGAAGAATGAATTGTAATTGATAACATGTAATTCTCTAGGAATAAATGTAAATCATACGCTTATATCACTACAAAAAAGCAGGGAGATTAACCCTCTCAGTTCTAGAACTCCTATCCTACAGCCCAGATGTACTCATTGGTGATTGTGTCCACTGAACGTAACTGAACATATCAATACTTCACATGCTAGCCCAGTCATCCTCTTGTTATCTACTTTGTCACTGGACATTTATTCTTCCCCCTTCTGCTTTCCAGTTGTAGAACTATAATCAAAGTAGTGCTTCTAACATTATTGGAAGGGACGTGTCTATCAGTTCATCAATGCCTCTACATACCCTTCTGACTTCCCAAAAGAAAACATCCCTCCCAAGCCACCACTTCTCTATATGAGTTGTCTTCTCTTATTAAGTGTGTAAATGGAATTAGTTCACCCTCTTTCATTCTTTAGACTTTAGCCACCAGAAATAATGTCACCCCACTCAACTTAGAATTAAGTGGGGAGTGGGAGGTCTGTGACCTACATGTGATAGTAAGTGACAAATCAAAAAAAACAGTGACTGCCTCCTGGGCAGTCCAAAACAAAGTTGAGGCTGCCATTTGTCCATGTAAAACTGGAGGTGGACACAGGAAGTGACGAAACAAACTATCTTTTAAATATAATGATAACTTCCTGTAAGGGGGATTTTTGCCTTTTGAACCTGGCCTTGAAGGAGCTTAGGTGAGACCTCAGACTGCTTCCTTTGAATTGTGTTATATTCAGATCCTGAGAAATGTTGGTCTCACCTTGATTGACAGGGGAGACAGTTGGGGAGATCGGAATGTTCCCAGATGCTGTGAGCCAGAGGCAAAAGTTGGTTGGTCTGAGAGTATAAATACCCCTAACAGCCATCTGGGAGAGGTCTTTGACCATTGGTCATTGATTCTCTCTCTGAATCTCCCTAGATCTTTAGGTCTCTAAATCTTACTAGCTCTTTAGGTCTCTGGGTCCCTGGGTGGTGAAGGGAAGAAGGGATGTCTGAGAAGAAGAGGGTGGTAAGGTTTGAATATTTCCTGAAGGCTGTCAAGGCTAACACATCACCAAACTGATAATAAGAAAGGTGAGAGGAAATCACCAAGACAGCTGCACCAACAGAGTAGACTACTCTCTTGTTTGGCAGTGGCCAAGCTGAACCAGAGGGGTTGTGAAGAACAATAGCTCCAGCTTTACTGAATCAATAGCTTCCAGTCCTGATTGATTATAGATTGTAGATATTAGATTGATAGGATCTCCAATCCCCAATTCGTATCCTGATTATCCTTTCCCTAATTAAGATCATAAAGTATTTAATAAGTACCTTCCTGAGTGGTCATTATGTCATGACCCTTGGGGAGGGGGCAAACGCAGTCAGATGAACAACATGATTCAAGGCTAATCAGAGCCCAATATTAATAATTGATCCAATCCCAGGTGGGATCTGAAAGGGTTACCCATCCACCTGACCATTCACAGTCCTTCCTGGGCAACTGTTATCTAGAAGGGATAATTATAACATCCAGCAAGGGTGGTTGGGGTTGGTGTTCCCCCATCACCAGCACCTAGGGAGAATACAGAGATACAGCTCCACCTCACTGTGGATCCATATCTCCCCTAGGAGGACATCCATTCTTTATAACAGTTGTCACGTGGGTAAGTTAGGCTGACTCCCTCTTTCTTTTCCTTGGCATTTCTGGAGGCTCTAGCCTCAAAAGAGGCCTCTCTTCTTAGAGGAGGCCTTGTGGCAGATGTTTTGTTTAATTAACCTCTGTTAATTAACCCCCTTTGTTGGAGCCCCTCCGGACCAGGCCAGAGTCTCTCTCTCTCTCTCTCTCTCTCTCTCTCTCTCTCTCTCTCTCTCTCTCTCTTTCTCTTTCCCTTCCATCACTCTTTCCAAATTGTAAATAAACCACCATAAAAGTTATCCTGACTTGGGTCTCTTTTATTAGGAATTGATATTTATTCAATTCCTTGATGACCACACTAAAACTCTTAAATATCCAATCCATTCATAATCTGTTTTCCCTTTTTACATAGGATATATGCAGGAAGTTTGTCCATTTTGGAAATCATTCAGCCAGCAATCATTTTAAGTGTCTTCTAAGTGACAAGAACTGCATTAAGTGCTAGGAAAACAAAAAGAACAAAAAATAGTACCTATTTTCAAGTAGCTCACAATCTAATGGCACAGCCAAGAAGCAAATAAATATGCACAAACAAGCTTTATATAGAATAAGTAAAAATAATTAACAAGAAATAATTAGTAGAGAAGACACTAGCATTAAGAGGAATTAGAAATGACTTCCTGGAGAAGATGACATTTTAGTTGGGACTTGAAGGAAGCCAATGAAGCCATGCCTCCAGAGAAGAAAGTGGAGATAAGAAGGAAAAGCTCCAGACATGGGAGACATCCAAAAAATGCCCAGAGTTGAGAGAGGTAGTGTCTTGTTCCTAGAAGATTAAGTAGACCAGTGTCACTAAACTGAAAAGAAGATATGGGAATGTAAGGTATAAGAAAACCAACAAGGGAAGGGAAGGAGGGAGGTTATGAAGGACTTTGAATAATGAGCATTTTGTTTTTGATCCTGTAAGTGACAGGGAGGCATTGGAGTTTATTGAGTAGGAGAATGACATGCTCAGACCTGCACTTTAGGTAAATCACTTTGGTGGCTAGAAGGAGGAAGGATTGGAATGGGAAGAGATTTGAGGCAAGCTGACAAACAAGAAGACTGTTGCAATAGTCCAAATATGATGTGCTGAGGGATTGTCCTAGGGTGGTGGCTGTATCAGTGGTGATAAGGGGGGTCATATTCAAGAGATATTACAAAGATAGGCCTTGGCAACAGATTGCCTATTAAGGAGTGAGAAACAGTAAAGATTTAAGAATGGCAAAGAGGTCACAAACCTGAGGGATTAGGAGGATGGTGTTGCCCTGAAGTAAGAGGGAAATTTGGAAGGGGGAGATTTTTAGGGAGAGAGAATGAGTTCAGTTTTGGACATGTTGAGTTTAAGATATCTGTTGGACATACAATTTGAGATGTCTTAAAGGCAATTGGGGATGAGCAGAGAGTTTATGGCTAGATGGGTAGATTTGAGAACCATCAGCAAAGATAGGATAATTAAATCCATGAGAGTTAATGAGATCACCAAGGAAATGAATATAAAAAGAGAAGAGGTTCAGAACAGAGCCCTATGGATCACTCACTGCACAGGTATGAGTTGGATGAAGAACCAGCAAAGCTAACTGAGAAGGTTCAGTAAGATAGGCAGAAGTAGAAATAGGACTAGAAATCTAAAAAGAAGACAACAGCTGTAGAAGACGTGATAGTGTCCATGGCTGAAAAGAGGTCAATAAGACTAAAGATTGAGGAAAAGTCATCAGATTCAGCAACTAGATTCTAGAAGATCATTGGTAATTTTAGAGAGAGCAGTTTTGGTGGAATAATGAGGTCATGAACTCGATTGTAAGTGGTTAAGAAGAGAGAGAAGAGGAAGTGAAGGCATCTATTGTGGACTTCTTAAGGAGTTTTGCAACAAAGGACAAATGATATAGGATGATAATTAGCTGAGATGGAAGAATCAAGTGTGGATTTTTTGAGTTGGGGGTGACTTGAGCATGTTTCTAGGCAATAAACAAGGAGTCCAGTTGATAGGGAGATTGAAGATAAGAGAGACTGAAGGAGTCAAATGGTAGGAGATCACTTTGTACATGGAGGGGTTTGTCTTGGCAAGGTATAGGAGAACCTCTTCATGTAAAATGGGTGAAGGAAGAAGAGATAGAGTTAGAAGGCACCTGAATGATGTGGAATGGGAAATGGGGAAATGGAAATCATCATGAAATGCCCTCAATTTTTTTTTCTTTAAAATGAGACAAGATTCTTCACTGATATAGAGGGAAGAAGGGGAATGGATAGGAAGTAGGGGAGGGATGAAAGGGTTTGGAGGAGCCTCTATTGAGAGTGGGATAATGGGGTTGTTAAGGGGGCTGTAGAAAGATCATCTAGCATCAGTTTGTATTTATATCCTCAGTGCCTGGCACATAGTTTAAGAAATGCTTATTCATTCATGAGATAAAGAAACTGTAGCTCTGGGAGCTGTCCATAGTCTCAGCAAGCTTCAAAGACAGGATTCAAACCCTAGTCTTCCTTTGTTCAAGTCCAGTGCTTGATCTGTTATTTCATACTGATTTATTTAAAAAGTTCTGGAAAATTCAAATTTCTACCATTTATATGATGCTCTTAGTAGAAAGGTTAGATAAGATATATACACAAGTATGAAAAAGATCTAATTCCTTCAATGTGAGAAACTCCATTGTAGCAACTTTTAACCATCTATGATTAAGTGGATAAGACCTCAAACAGATATCTGAAGTACCCAGATGGCAAATGATTACTAGTCTGGAGTCACATAGAAAATATTAAAAGCAAAATTTGACCCCAGGTCTTCATAGCTCAAAAGCTAACTTTCTACCCATTACTCCCATTCTGCCTTTATTGATAAACTCCATATACTTGCATAGATATACATACAACTAAAGGAGAAAGGGTTAGCTTTTACACATTGTACCCAAGTTTCACTTGCCTGATTGCCCTAAATCCTACTTCAATCAAGACAATTTCACTAATACTATTGACCCTTAAAGAAAATCCATTTTGTTTAGCAAATCTCCTCCTCCATTTATTACTACTTGCTTGAAGAAGATTGAGTCATTCACCTCCAAGGATGTGGTAATCCCAAAGGTTACATTTGAAATGTAGTTTTCTATTCCCAAGTAATAATTTAAGCAAAGCATTTCAGTCTCTGAATTACCCTAATTAGTAATAGACAATAAGCAATTTGCAAAGGAGAAATATAAGTACTTTATTATCTTACAGAAGGGTCAAAAAGGTTCAGTAAAGGGGGAAAAAGTCATTCAACATAAACATTTGGGACTTGGTGACTAATCATTCATATACCTGCTAAATACTTCTTCTCATGTAAATTCATTCTGTGTGACTGCCTCCTCTTCCTACTGGAGAGCAGCATAAGCCTCTGAGGCATTTGGTATTCATTTCAGTTAGCTAATAATCCAATTTAGGCATAATCAAAGTATAATAGGCAAATTTAAGTAGTGTGAAGTAAGATTCACCTGTAGTATAATAGCTCATTATCAAAGATTTTATCATTTTTGTCCTTTTCCAAATAAAATGACAAGATTTGTCCTATGGAGCTCTGGGAACAGTTCAAATATGCTACATCTATACCTTATTTTTCTTTAGGTACAAGATGATTCGTAGGCCTGAAATAATCCACTCAATAAACCAAGAAGCTAAGACCATTGCTGCTCTTCCCACTGGCCTTGTCAGGGGTTCACATACATAATATTTAATAGCCTATTTCTGCCATCTTTGAACAGGTTGGGCTTACATACCTGCAATGAACTCTCTCCTCACTTCGGTCGGTTTTCCTTCAAAGCTCAACTCAAATACCAACCCCTACACAAGGCTTTTCCTGATACCATCAGTTCTTGTCCATCCCCTATTACATTAATTCATCATCATTGTCATTGTTGTCACCACCATCATCATTAGTTCAGATGCCGTGATCCTGGTGAGACTGAAAGTAAAAGGATCATTCATAGGACAATCTGTAGTGAAAATGTATTAACCGAGACACAAAAACTAAAAACCAAGTCTGCAAGTCAAAAAGAAATAGAGTTATCGAGAGAGGGATTGTCTCATAATAAAGCCAGTCTCCAGTTAGCTCCTGAAGACCTCAAGCTCATACCTTACAAGCAGGCCCCTTATATAGCACAATTTAAGCTAGAGATACAGAAATGATGCCAGAAATAATATCATTTGTCATAAATAATTTGACCAGAATAATTCAGCCCATGCTATGGCCAGTGTCACTTAGCTCATGCCATTAACACAGGTTAGTCCTATATCCCATGCCACTGACATAAGTCCTTTGACCTGCTTCATTAGCATGCATATTCTGTATGCTGTGGTGATTTTGCAGAGGTTTGAGACCAATTACAACCTAAGACTAGGTTGTTTAGAACATTACAAAATCAGAATAGGTTTGTTAGAACAATTGCAAAAGCATTATTAGCATGTGTATTGGAACCACATTCTTTGGCCTCTGGCTGGTGTCAAAAAAAGTACAGAACCAGAACAGAACAAGATGTGAAATTCATACAGGTTCATTGACCTAATGTGAATGGGGTCAGAAATTTAAATCATGAGGCAGCAATATCAGAATAGACCATATATCAAATATTACAGAATAATGGTAGGTGTGGGATTTCACATTCCCAGATCTCTGTCCCACTTCAGGCCAGTGCAGGAAGTGGGATCAGTTTTATTTTTCAATCTATACCATTTTGCCCTTCTTTAGGCAAACTGTTGCCCTCCTTTCTCCCTGACCCTTCTTAAGGGCATCTCATATTGTTTCTGGATCTAGTGTAGGATACCTTATTGACTTAGCTCATTGTAGTTCATAATTCCAAAGCTCAGAGGTCTTCCAACATCAGATTATCAGATAGCAGAGATTACAGGTGTATACTACCTTGCTCAGCCTTGCATTTTTTAATATGCTTTGTATATATTTATATTTGTGTGTGTGTGGTTGTGTATTGTCTGCTGTGATAGGAGGAAATCCCTTTAAGGGCAAAGACCTTTTTAATCTTTGTATTTGTATCACTGGAACCCAGCACAGGGCATGACACATATTGGACATTTGATAAATATTTGTTTATTGATCAATTGATTGATTTACCAGATAAGTTAATAGAAGCATAACTATTATGTTGAGGTGACCACATTCAATTGCATGTCTTATTCTTAGACAATGAATACAGCATGGAATGTTATCTTCATTTTGGCCAGGCCTGGGATATATGAACAATGTCTAGTTGATTGAGAGATGTCCTAACGTTTCAACAAGAGAGGCTTTCAAATAATGGAAGTCATAAACTTCTGAATAGAAACAAGAGATCATTGGTACCAAATCTGCCACTAACAACATGGAATTGTAAAAAGTAAATGCTTTTGTGCCCCAAAGTAATGACATTAAGACCATGAGTAGCTGCTGTACTTCTAGCCTGGGTGAGATGGGGAGGCCCAGCTGTGAAATAAATTAGTTAATATATAAATAAAGAAATAGTTGATAAAAAACTCCAATAGAAATAAAAAACTTTTCCTACTTTTTTCAAGCCTCTGTAGTAGTCAGAGATAAAAGAGAATTCCCATATGAGGAAGATATAGCAATTTTTCCAGTCTTCTATGTTGGTCTCAAGTAATCCAAAATGCAAGATGGATTAAATGAGAAACAGAAGTCACATAAAAAATATCAATTCTGCCTTCTGCACTTTAGGGATGTCTGCCACAAAACAACTTTATTTATAAACATTTTTAGTATTCTCCAAATATTTCTAGATTAGAGAGAGAAATGTCCAAATTGGTATAGTTCCCTGTGTCTTCAGACATGTCTCCTCCAAGATGATAAGAATTAACATTTTTAGGAATCCTGAAGAAAAATCACAATATGTTAAAATACAGTTCTAGGTTAATATTTCAGAATAATCACTTAATCTTCAACTAGAACTATTTTATTCCTCCCAAGATTAGTCCCTTCAATGATTGATAAAGTTCTCCTTGAGATGAATATCAAGCAATCTTTCCACAGAAAAGGATACTTCCCTCTGATGTAAAAGGAAACATTTCCCTTTGTTGCAAAATTTTCTTAAGAATTAGTCATTTTGGATGAATAAAGTCAAATTCTCTAACCTAGGTAATTATTTGGGTTTATTGGAAGAGAGCCAAATCCTCCAACAAAACTGGACTTCTGATAAATATCAGAAGACCCAAAGCACTGTAAAAGACCTTCTTTTATAAGCTTAAAGTAACAGCCAAATTTTCCACAAAAGTACAAGAAAAATATAAGAATAGTCATACCCTTCAAAGGATGAGGACACCCAGCAACACTGTTCATTGGCTAATTCAACTAGGAAGCAACCCATATTTGTCCATAGGTTAGGTCAGTTAGGAAGTACCCCTTATTTGGTGAGAGAGATCTTCTGACATGACCTAAGGTTATGAGGAAAGGAGAGAATGGGTGCAAATTGGTAAGAGAGTGATTTTGCACAGAGATCAGTGTGCTGGATCATAACAATTGTTATCGGGGGTAGGGGAGAGAAGAGAAAGGATGTTCTCTGGGTCCACTCTGGATAAGGATGGATGGTGATGGATAACACCATATCTGGTTATGAAATTGAGGTCAAAGCCAATGATGCATACCTGATCACAAGTTACATGCATGATATATTAACCCAGAAGGGTTGGAGCTAACTCTAAGGGCTAAGTTAAGGCAGTTTTAATACTTTACTAAAATATAAGTAAAATGCCTTCTAAACTCATGACTTAATACTAATTAGAATTAGAATTATGGTTTTCTGAAAATTATCACTAACATTAAAATCTAATCAAGTATAAAGGATAGGGGTATTTTCTCACTTACACCTTGAGAGGGTCTTAGGTGATTCACTTTGGGGATATAGGAAAGCAAGGATTTTAATATGACCAGAGGTATTCATTATTTAAACTTTTGTTTTCATCCTTAATCTGTATCTTTAAGAAAGACATTTCATTCTCAATCCATTATCCACCTCTTTAAGTGAGCCAAGTCTGGAAATATTTAGCTTTTTTGTTTGTTTGTTTAGCTCAGAGAAGTATTTATTTCTTAATACTTCAGGGTAAAAAAATTTTTAATGCTTCTGCAATACCTTTTCATAGCCTCATTTCAAATTGTTATACGTAGTGCAACTGAATGGTTTCAAAATCCACTAATTCCTTATTATGCAGACAATATCTGGCATTATTCTGGGAGCAATTGCCATGGATTGTCCAAGATCTCTGCGGGGGGTGGGGGGGGGTTGAGCTCCCACATATCAGGTAGACTTCTCAGTCCCATATAAACATTTTCTAGTGTTGCTGAGTCAGGGGCTAGACTCCCTTCATAGAGCTATAGGCTTAGAAGTTGCATTGTGAGGGGTTTCACTTCTAACTTGAGATACAAGGGTGTGTTTGAGCTAGTTTATATGAGCTCACAACAACCAATTGCTAAATTGTTTTCAGTATGAGCACTGACACCTTGATTTTGCCAGATGCCACAAATCAGGGCTTGGTTTATTGTCTTATTAATTGTCAACTTAATAAGGGAATGGAGAAAATGTTAATACACATTAAACTTAAAAATATGTGGTGTGTATATTCCCTCCCACTCCAGAGAGCCAATTGTTAAATATTTAACAGTACCCCACTGCCCGAGACCATCCAGGTATAATTCCACAGTTATAAGTCTGAAGAAATTCTTGATTCCTTGAATTATTTGAACAATGTAAATAAGTGCAGGTGCTAGGTATGTCCCATAGCTGATCATGAAATGCTGGATCTCAGAGCCTGCTTTGTCTCATTTGCCTCCTAGACAATTTAACTCATTAATAAGGAGAGTTATTGTTTAATATGGATATGGCATAAAGCCATGTTGGCAAACTTATGGCACGTGTGTTGGAGGGGGGCTGCCTCTCACTCCACATGTGCCTGAAGACATTCTTCACCTCACTCACCCCTCTGCAGAACAGCCCAATGGCAGCACTTCCTCCCTCCCCTGCCTGGGATAAGGCAGGGGGCCCACATGGAGCATGAGGTTGCATTTTGGGCACTTGGTCTCTAAAAGGTTTGCCATCTCTGGCATAGAGCATCCTGGATCCTACCTAGAAAGACTCAATAGGCTCCTATCATAAGGATGGTGACTTTTCTAATTACACTAGTTAGTGATCTCTTTATATGCCTTCCTATATAATCCAGACTAAAATTGTTTAAGATTTATTATGAAAGTATCAGTTAAATCTTTTTTTCACCTCTCCTGGGCAGCAGGACATGACAGCAGGTCTTTAAGTTATGTCAGACAGCTGTGGTTTTAGATTGATGATGATGACGATATTACAAAACAACAGGTTATGACAGAAAGTCACTTAAAAGTCCTCAGTGTAGCAACTCCAATCATCTACTTTGTTTCCCAGTTTTATTTTCTGAACAAATAGTAATTTGGTCACATTCTTAGATCAACAGTGCCAAAGATTATGGCCATATCCATTACTTTACAAAGTGCAGTGAACGATCTCACTTTAAAGAAGAGTATTGTCAGTAATGGTATGTCAACAATGGCAACAGTTTGTATAGCAATCATTACAGATATATTGCATACCAATATCCACCTTTAAATATCTTCTTAAAGAAGGAATGGCCACATAGGCAAGTGAAGTAGGAAGCATCAAAAAAGTAAGTTCAGCTACCTCTGCTATATAGAATGCCTCATGTTCCCAGACAAATCTTTTATAGTTCCTTTTAGAAAGACACTCATCAGGAATTAATGAATAGTTTTTTGGTCCTGGAGATGGTAGAGAAATGACCATAAGTCAATCTGTTTGTTCTGGGATGCCATACTCTTTTTTTCAGACCCCTGTCATAGGCATAGATTACTAGTACATTCACCTATCCCTTTGCCTCAAACTCCATAGAAGTAAAAGTTCATGATCAGTGAAATAACATGAACTCAGTATTGAAGAACCTAGCTTTCAGTAGCCATTTGGTGGTTAATCATAATCTGGTTACAAAAATGATTCATCAGTTTCTTTTGTGACTTCTTTGGAGTCTACCTAAGCAGTAGGAAGTTTTCCCTAAACCCTTTTAATTCCAATGCCTTCCTTCTGTTAATTATTTCCTATTCATCCCACATATAATTTGCTTTACATATATACATATATATTTGTTTACATATTGTCTCTTCCATTAATTTATAAGCTCCTTTATGGCAGTGACTATATTTTGCCTCTTTTTTTATCTCTAGCACCTAGCACAGTGCCCTGTACATAGTAGGTGCTTAAAAAGATGTTTATTGACTGATTTTCAATTTATCCTAAAAATGTATATACTATAACAAGAAGATATTTTAGCATTTAGTGATTTGAATAAAACCAACTAATATGTTGAAAGAAAAAGACTCATCATGCATGCTGTTCTTTCTGTCTTATTGGCTAGCATTTGAATAGGTATTAAGGCTTACATATACTCTCATATTTGTATATAAACATATTTGTATGTAAGGACACAAGATTTCTAGGTGTGTAATTATCCTAAGTCCAAGATTTACGATGTTTTAAAGCAACTTTAGGAAAAGAAAATTGCCAACACTCCAAATCAGAAAAGTGGATCTTTTGGAGAAGGTGCCATAAGGATGCTTACTGTAAAATTTAAATTAAAGATGAATACTTCAAGTCTTATTTTTATAAAATTTATTATCTGGCAAAATAGAACCACGTGACCAAGTTTTCTACCTGCTCAAAATGTCCACTCCACCAAAGTAGCCAACAGTAAGGAAAAGAGGGTTAGTCACAGAACTCCACCCAATTTATATCTTGTCTTCATCAGCACGTAATGACAGGAAGTGAGTGGGGCTCTGGGAATCATAGTTTTGCTAGGGATCATAGCTTCACTGGGGATCTTAGTTTTTAGGGTAACAGATTCCAGTTTCACAAATATCCCTGAGATCCATTGGAAGACTAGTCTCCCCAATGGACCTTGTAAACATAATCACCTTATAAATTACAAAAATTTGTGGATAAAAGGGAAAGAGAACAAAACCAATGATTGCTAGATGCATTGACAAAAAGCCAATTAGGGGGCAGTCCCCTTCGGCATAAGAGTATACATACAAAATAAATGTGTTACAACCCCTCCACAGTTCAATTTCACTACAACCCAAAGTTCATTCCAGATCTTTCAGTGCAGTGAGAGATTTCTGTAGGCATCTCCATGGCGCCTTCCCCAAGCAGTTCACTTCCGTGGATTCTGGGAGGTAGCAAGTTTCTTATCCTAAAATTATTCTCAGACAAGAAAAACTTTTATGAAACTAGAATTTTATGACAATTATACAATCCCCCCCTGAGGAAGGTGTTGAAAAACACACGTATCAATTCAAGTAGCCAATGAAGCTCATGGCTTTCAACCTTAGCTGAAATGCTCCCTCTTGGGGGCCATTTAGAGGTTTCATGCCCCTTAGGAAAATGTTATAAGACAAAAATACTTGGGTTTGTTCCCTCCTTTGGCATGAGACTGTAACAGTTCTAAAAGGCATGTCTTTCATATGTCTCATTCATTTTAATGTGGAGGCAAGGAATAGTGCTATAGCATTTCATTTCAGCTACTAAAATGGACCCTTTACCTCTTGTTACAAATAACTCAAAGGTACTTTTATAATGGTACCTTCTCCAGTCCACTCATAGGGGAAAGGTACAAATAAAGAGTATGTAACTGCATATATAACTAATTGTCAAAACACAGTAACTTAAAGTGATATAGTAAGGAGAACTTAGCAAACAAAATAAAATCTTAAAACAAGCAATCAGCAAATGCAATATATGTGACAGGAAACAGACACTGAATTCAAGAGTCCTTTTTTTCCAATTCAGATACAGAGATTTCCGTAAAACAATGGAGTCTGAAAAGGCTTAAAATCCACCTCCGGACTGTTTAAGGTTCCTTCCCCTCCCTAGTATCATCATCCATCTACGTTCCTTTTGGTCACAACTCTGGGATCTCCCATAGAGAGGGAGAATTCCACACTGAACATAGTGTGGAGAAACCCCATATTGCATGTATTGTAGACACTGGACAAGCCAGAATGCTAAGGGAGTGTAGGGAGAGAAATTTCTCTTCTGAATTGTAGGATTACCCAAGCTAATCCCAAGGAGCAGTGAACCCAGGAATGGTAGGAAGAAAAGACATCCTAAAACTGGGAGCTGTTTGAAATAGGTAATGCACTACTCTTTCATAGAATGGGCCATGCTTGCAATTCTATTTCCTGTTTGGAAGAGTAACCTTCCTTCCCTTTCCCCCCTAGGGGTAAAACGCCAGGGGGCCGCTTGCTTCCTCTGCCACATGGACAGGGAATTAAGAGGGATTGCCTAAAGGAAACGCACCAAGGCTTGAAAGACAAGCAGCAAGCAAGCACTCAGCTGCTGGCAATGCAAAGGAAAGGGAGATTTTATACTTTCCAAGCTTGTTTGGATAGTGGCTCCAAGGGCTTCAAGCTTATTGGCAGTAATCAGCAGTATCAACAACAATCAGTAGCAGGAGGAGGAGGAGCAGGAGCAGCAGCAGGAGGAGGAGCAGAAGGATGTAGCTGGGACCACACAGGGAGTTAGCAGCAGGAGGCAGGATCACCACCAACAGGCAGAAGCCCTGAAGAGAGTTCCACTTCAGGGAGATGGAGGGGGGGGGTTGCAAAAAGCTGTGGCAGGAGAAATGTGGTTTCTTTTCAAACTAATCTATTCAGAGAGAATTAAGGGTTTCTGAACCCCATTTCTGATCACCATAAATGTAAAATTAAAATTGAATACTTCAAATATTATTTTTATAAAGTTTATTATCTGACAAAATAGAACCACATGATTAACTTTTCTACCTGCTTCAAATGCCCACTCCACCAAAGCAGCCTACAGGAAAGAAAAGAGGGCTAGTCATGGAACTACACCCAATTTATATCCTGTCTACATCAGCATGTAAGGACAGGAAGTGAGTGGGGCCTTGGGAATCATATTTTTGCTGAGGATTGCAGCTTCACAAGGGATCTTAGTTTTTAGGGTAACAGATTCCAATTTCAGATCACAGAAACCACATATTCCATCAAAAGATCCAGAGCAAACTTTGAGATATAATGAACTGAACTGAAGGGGGTTGAACTCATCATTTATTCTGTATGTAAACTCTTATACCAAAGGGGAGTGCCCCAATTGGTGTTTTGTCAATGTGTCTATCAATTGTTTTTGTTTTCTTTTTCTTTTCTTTCCCTCATATGCCCAAATTATTGTAATTCCCTCTAGGTAAAGTGCAATATTTTACACACCTTTAGTAAAAGCATCTTTAGATGTATAAGCTGGTTATGTGAAATGATTCACTAGGAAGACTAGGCATGTTAATCTCTCAAAGATCTCAAATGGGGAGGTTTTAACATGCTTATCTCCCAAATAGAATCACAGAGGGGATTGTCAGAAGCAAATTTCTCTCTCTCCAGTGTCCCCTTTTTTTCAAAGTCATCTCTCAGTGACCTGGAGGTCAAATACCACTGAGTAAATTCAAGTATAGATGAGCCTCAGAAGAGGAAGTTAAAGAACCAAGGAACCAATGAGTCAGGAAACCACTTCCACAGGCACTGCCTAAAGGCAACCCAGGCAAATTAAGGAGCTATGATTGGTTCCTGAGATGTGATGTGTGAGAGTTAGTGGATGGAGAAAAAAGCTTATAAGTTCAGACCAGGAGCAAGTCTTGGATTTTTGAGTGTGTGCACAGAGAAGCTGAGGGGACCTTTGTCAGAGTTTAGCTAGAGGCCCAAATGGCATTTGCAGATTAGAAAGCTAAGTATCTCTCTACCTTTCTCCTACTTTTTTCTCTCTTTATTACTACTACTTTGATTTAATTAAGTTATTAAACTACAACCAGCCTCATAATTTTAAATATTACATAGGGAAAGCAAACTATCCTGCTGACTGTGCCAGTTATAGGGGGGCAGATATTTTTTGCCCTCATTATGCCAATGTATATACCCTCAGAGAATTCTGAGATACCAAAGAAATAGAGGTCCATGCAAACTTGGTTATTAATAGATTTAGGCTTTATTAATAGGGTTAATTAGGTTCACTGGGGAAACTTACTCACAAGAAACAGTCATCCTGTGCAGCAACAGAACAAAGTAACATAGTGGATCCCTGCACCAAGCCCAGACCAGGGCAAATATACAGAAAGAGAACAAAGAAGGCATAGTGTCGGAGATGGCTCAGGGTCATGTGAAAGTTTTCTCATGGAAAAAGGAGCTTCTTTGGCTGTTTACATTTACTAGTAGTAGTTTACAATCTTTGTGTAGTCAGAGGTCTCATTCTCACTCTGGCTAATATATACACATTATCTGTGACAGGATTATTCAGATCTTCCTGACCTCAAGCTGTACAACCTAGCTGACTCATTGTCTTAGTCCAATTTCCCAATATAATGTATCTGGCTTATAAGAAAGGCCAAATAACATCATTAAACTTTTAAAGAAAAATTTTCAGCCAAATTTTTATATTTCAGCAACACCAAAACCAATCTTGCCATAGATACTTATTAGCTGGGTGAGCCTGGTCATGTAAATCATTTTAATCTTTTAGCCTCAGGTTCCTTATCTTTGAAATGTAGATGATAATAAAATTTCACGGGGTTGAAGAATTAAGATTATGTACATATACATAGATACACATTTATATGTATGTTTGTATATATACCTGTGTATATATGCAAATCTTAATAGCTATGCAAATGCTAATCACAAATGCATTATGCCAAGCCCTGAAGCAAGGTAAGGATCACTTCCTCACTGGCTAATAAAAACTGAAAAGGAGTTAAAATTAAGTCATAATTGTTCTGACTGAGGGGTGAAAAAGGACATCAGATGTAAACTATGAAGTGAATCTAAGCCTAGACCTTCTTCTAAATTGTCTATCCATTCCCAAGATGGCCTTGGACTGTACTGAAAAATCCCTCAGTACAGGCTTCATGCAATCTACAAAAACAAAGATGCCAAAGTTTATTTCTAACTTGAACAGCCTGTATATCCCATTTAACTTTCTACTCTCCTAAACCAGTCAATGCTGAAAACATGTTTTACATTCATTCATGGAGAGATCTTTATAATACTTCATCTGTTGCAATATCTTATTTCCCAAAGAAGGGGTCTGCAGGCAATTGCCTGGGGTTCTAAATTACCAGATTTGTATCAATATCTCTTAATACAAGTACAATTCTCAAAATAAGATCTGGGTCAGCTGAATAGTCTACAGTGGTACTGTTTGGATTCCTAAGAAACAATCACAAAATGTATTATTTAAATACATTATAAGTAGTCTGTTTCACATTTTGATTACATTCCAAATATTCCTTATTGTTGAGAACTTTATGGTTTCCAAATTGCGCTCTTAAATAGGATTTCTGGCTTTTTTTTTTCTATTTACCAAACCCAAATTAACTCTTAGACAAACTGAATGCTCGGGACTATCATTAAACAGAGGAAGAGCTCTTTCTTCCATCTAAAATTCTCTACTAGGTACTCTTCATCCAAGTCAGTCACAGCATTCAGATTTTTTTTTTAATCCTTACCTTCTGTCTTTGAATTCATACTAGGCAGAAGAGCAGTAAGGGCTAGACAATTGGGATTAAGTGATTTGCTCAGGATCACACAGCCAGGAAGTGTCGGGGAACATTCAGATTAAAAAGGATCTAACCTCCTAATGCTACATATGCATCACATTAGATTCTATTGAACACACACACATAAAAAAAACCCCTCAGTATTTATATGTAATAATTTTAAAAATTTCATGAGAAACTAGTTTTGTGTTATATTTTATTTATTTGGTTAAATATTTCTTAATTATATTAAATTTTTTCAGATATTTGCAGAAATAATTTTTGACAATTGTTTTTTACATTTCAAAATTTTGATTTTCTCCCTCCCTCTGCCACCCCCACTTCAATCCCCAACAGTTAATAGTCTTCTTATACAGGTTATATCCATATTTTCATGTAATGTATACATTTCTATATTACTCATATCATAATAAAAGACACATATCACACATACTAGAGAAATCCCAAGAAAGCTATGTAGTGGAAGATAGCATATTTTGATCTGCATTCAAATTCCAATAGTTATTTCTTTGACTATGGATAGTATTTCCTTCATGACCCTCTTGGGATTATCTTGGAAAATTGCTTTGCTGATAATGGTTTAATCCTTCACAGTTGATCATTGCATAATATTTCTGTAGCTATATACATTGTTCTCCTGGTTCTTCTCATTTCACTTTGCATCAGTTCATATAAGTCTTTCCAGGTTTTTCTGAACTTGTCCTGTTCATCATTCATTATGGCACAATAGTATTCCATTAAAATCATATACCACAACTTGTTCATCTGATCCCCAAGTAATGGGGATAAATAAAAGATAACCCCTTTGTCTCCAATTCTTTGCCACTACAAAAAGAGCTGCTAAAAATATTTTGGTACAGGTAGATCCTTTTCCCTTATCTCTGATCTCTTTGCAATATAGATCCAGTAGTCAAAGGGTATGCATAGTTTTGTGGCCCTTTCAGCTTGGTTCCATGTTGCTCTCCTGAATAGTTATCAGTTCACAGTTCCACCAACAGTATATCAGTGCCCCAATTTTTTCACTTCCACTCCAACATTTATCATTTTCCCTTTTTAGTCATATTAGCCAATCTGGTAGGTGTAAAATGGTATCTCAGAGTTGTTTTAATTTGAATTTCTCTAATCAGAAGTGATTTGTAGCCTTTTTTCATACGACTATGAATAGTTTTGATCTCTTCCTCTGAGAACGATGTGAGAAACTTATGAACATACCACAAATAGAAAAGAATCTAATGGACCTTGTATAAATGGAAATTTTGAATCTTGGACTTCATCTCAGAAGTTCTTTAGTATTTCCCAAAATCCCCTTTAATCTCTCCTGCACCTCCACATTTGTGTGGTCATGTTATTGTTTTATAAATTCTGTAGCTCCTCCCTCTCTCACTTTTCTTCATGACCATGGCTGAAGTTAGTTTAGCATCTTTTCACTCTAGTTTTTTATGTTAGTTTATTATTAATAAAGGCTTATATAAAATAAAATATTTAGTTATTGATTATTAATTTTCACCTTCACAACCTAAAATATAAAATATAAAACAAAATTTATTTCCAGTCTAATCACTCAGTCAATTAGCATTTATAAAGCATCCTACTATATGCCAGGTACTGTGTAAATACTGGAGATATAGTAAAGGGGGAGAAAATAGCCTTTACTCTCAAGGAACTCACAGTCTAACATTAATTCAATTCAATGTATCTCCAGATCATCTATACAGAAAAATATTCCATTATATACAGATTTTAGCATTCTATACATAATTATAGTCAGAAACAAGTATGAAATGATTATCACTTTTGTTTTCATAGTTACAAAAATATGGTAGAGGACAGATTACTATACTATACTATGAATAATTGTCTTAAATTAATTTCTCTGACCTAAAAACAAATTTTAAATTGATTAATTATTGAAGGTTGCAGCATCATTTCTAAATCCACAACAATAATAATTATGAAATTATGACTGGAAATCATTAGAAATCTGAAAACTAACTCCAGTTTCCCAGAAAGGGAGGAAACAAACATTACTCCAAGTGTAGTTCACAACTTTATAAGCAATCTCTTCCAATCTCAATAAAATCTAAAACTTCCTCGAAGTTGCAGTCACTTTCTACAATCCTGGGCTTTTTCCCCCTACTGTTAGGAAATCCAAAATGTAAGCTACTTCTGGAATTCAAATAAGTTGCTCTGTATGAAGAGTTGAATTTTAATTTTTTTCTGGGAAATAATAAAGTTATTAGAGTTAGTTTGGGGCAATATTTTGGAAAGCCTTGTTCTTGTTGGCCATTGAAGTAGGAAGTAACAGGTAAAAGCACATAATAGTATATACAGATTGGTCTCCTACAAAGAATTGTAGAGAACACAAAGGGTTAAGTTCTCTTTGCCTGGTTCTCCTCCCCTCTAGCATCCTTGAGGGAGGCCAGGCTGGGAGTACTATATCAGAGAAAAGAGCAAGTTTTTGAGACAGAAGGCTGAGCCAAACAAGGACATTTCCCCAGGTGTCTGCTTTCTGGTTTCTGCTAGAATAAGACAAGGAGTTCCTGGAATTCTATGAAGATAATATTTCCCAGAATCTATGTTGGTGACAGTCTAATTTCTTATGCTAGGTGGGCTTGACTTTCCCATGGGTAAAAACTATAACTTGTCTACTGTATCTATTGGTGGTGGTTAGTTGATTAGTGTGTGGAGGGGGATTAAAATGGACTGTTGAACACCAGAAGAGTGGGTGCTTTCATTTCCTATTCACTGTATTCCACCCCCATTCATCAAGAACCCCTGCGGCCCTCCTGGCATCCCTCTTTTCCCCTGTCTGCAACAAAGAATGTCTCATATGCCCAGATAAATCTTTTACAACTTCCATAAAGGTATCCTTCAGAAATTAATGTTATGATTGGCCTTAGATACCTGGAGGCAAAAGCAACTTGAGGAAGTAAAACCAATTTGAAAGCAATAACAATAATTCTGGTGAGAGGTAATGATTTAGACTTGGCTGGCAGCAGCTGGAGAGGAAAAACAAGGATGGAATAAATAAATGAAGCATTTGTTAAGATTTTACCATATGCCAAATATTGAACTAAGTCATAAAGATACAAGTGCCAGAGGAAAGATATTATCTACCTTCAAGGAGCTTGTAGACTAATGGGAATACAAAGAGGAGTCATGATGGCCTGGGAGAGGCACTTTGGTATGAAAAGTTAAAGGGATGTTAAGTGAGGTCATGAAGAGTAGATTGATGCACAACTTCCAGAAAATATGGCAGAATTGATCATAGTATATGGTTACATGGAAAGAGGAGGTGGAGGAAATAGTATCCCTGTACGGGCAAAGTGACTGACTAGCAAAGTTTATCTAAGAGATTGCCAGAGTCTGGAAAGAAATAAAGAATGAGTGAGAATTTTCCTAATATAGTAGTGAGAGAAAGACTTTCATTCACCAAGAGAGAAAGGCAAAGGGCAGAAGTTTCTCCAGTGTGAAAAAGTGATATGATAAAGGTAGAAGCTATAAGATTTGGCAACTGATTTGGCATGTTTGGTGAGAGAAAATGAAAATCAAGTATGACACCAAGGTTGTGATTCTGAGTGACTGGAATAAGGGCACTGTCCATAGATGAATAAATATTTATTTAATGGTCACTATGTACCAGAAATACAAACAAGGAAGGCAGTGCTTTTCTTTAAAGGTGTAACATTCTTTTTTTTTCCTTTTTAACTCTTACCTTATGTCTTGGAATAAATACTGTGTATTGGTTCCAAGATAGAAGAGTGGTAAGGGCTAGGCAATGGGGGTTAAGTGACTTGCCCAGGGTCATACAGCTCAGAAGTCTGAGGGAAAAGTGAAGGGATGAAGGTAGGAGGATTGGAAGAATGGGAGAAAGGAGAGAGGAAGGTAGAGGAAGGGAAAGGAAGGTAGCAGTCCCCAGCCCTGGCAGGGGGAAATTGACCAGAGCCCTTCTGGGGCTCAAATATATGATCAGAGAGCAACTTTAGGGTTTTGAATAGCTAGGTTTTATTTAGATTAGGAAAGGGAGAGTCTAGGGGAAACTAGGAGGTAGGAAGAAAGGGGAAAAGGTGCCGAGAGAGAGATCAGCGTCCAAGAACCTCCGGGCTCCAGAGCAGACCCTCCAGGGTAGAGAGACCTCCATGGTGGAGAGAGCTAGGGAGAGCTCAGGGTAGAGAGACCTAAGCTTCCAGGGTCAAGAGCGCTGGGTAGAGAAAGAGAAAAGGAGCCAAACTTTCTCTTTTATACTTTCTCTGACACCTCCCACAAAGGAAATGGGAGTTGTCAGGGGAAGTTGTAGTAGAGAGAGTCCTGGGAGTTGTATCTTCCAGGCCTTATAACGATTTCAATTGACACAGAAGTATCTGAGGTCAGATTTTAACCCAAGATCTCCCAACTCTAAAAGATTATATAATAATGGAAAAAGAAAACAGATAAAAGGAAACTAAAAAGAGTGGGCAGAGTAAGATGTGGAAGTATCCAGGAAGTGGTGTGGAGACCTGACTCTGGACAAGAGAAGTGAAAACTGACCTATCAGAGCTGGGGAACCTACTGACATAGTCCAACGTTGAAGTGGGGGAGAAGTGTATAGACATCATGGAGCAAAAAGGGTTGAAATGTACCCTTAGGTCCTCTCTCTTCTGCTGGTGTGCTTATGCTATCTACTGCTGAATGAAGTATCTCCACTGGATGGGACACTGATCTGAAGTTTTGGTAGGTATCAAACATCCAACAGTAACATATTGCAACACAATATAGCAAAGTAACAGCATATCAAATCAGATACATAAAAACACAAACATGTTAGGATACATTGTATTCCTTATGGAATAAAACAATGTATAAATACTAACAAAATTAGAATTAGCTATAGGATAAGTAAATACTAACAAAGGATAGTTACTAACAAAATTGGCTAGTTATTTAGTTAATATTTGGCTAGACTAATATACTAATAACACAGGTATAGTTTAGAATAGTTTAGTGAGATAGAGAATAGTATTAGATTAGATTAGAGAATAAGATAAGATAAGGTACTAATGCACATAATAGTGCAAATACAACAAACATAACAAAATGCATTACATGAAGAACATATAACATACTACAGATCACATATCATCAAATAAGGTAAATAGATGTGTAAATAAGTGCAAACAGTGTGTGTGTTGTAAATTGTATTATAGTATAAGTATTGTATACATGTAAAAGGATGTATATATGTGTGTTTGGTGTGTATATATTATGTATACATATATGCATATATGTAATATGTGTCTATATTGTGTGCATGTATCATATGTATATATGTGTAAATCCTGTGAATAATTTGATACTAATTGAGTTGCAAACATTTAAGTATAATTACATGAGTGAGTTTGATGGTTTTGTTGAAATTTTGATGTAAAAACTTATGCAATGTTGTGTTAAATGTGTATTTTTCCAAACTTGTTTGCATTTATTAGTTAGTAGAATGTTTCTGTATTAGTATAGGAGTTGTGTTTGATGGTTTTGCTTGAATTTTGTGTTATTTCAAATTTGTTGTTGATTTTGTTAATTTCGTTGAAAATTTTGCTTTGTTATTTGTTATTCTGTACTTTAAACTATGTAATTGGTCAATGTATTTTTCCCTTTACCTTTCCTTGTTAAAATCCCTAGAGTAGGGTAGAGTAAGGTAGTGTTAGATAAAATAGAGTTAGTGTAGGTTGTTTGTTATTTTGGGTTAGAATTTTAGTTTAGTTTGTAGTGCACAAATACCAAAATATTGTGTACAACACTATTTTAGCTTTGTGCAAAGGAGGGAACTGTAATGGGGAAAATAGAAAACTTAAGATAAGGCAGAATAGATGACAGCTTGAAGAAATCTTGGACTTCATGGACATTCCATAATGGAATGAAGCCAGGGTTTTGAAAGGAGAGAGTGGTTTGGCCAAGCTGAGGGAAGGAGGTCTTGGCTGCGTGGTCCAGCTTTGGCAAATATACAAGGAGCTGACGGATATCACTGAGAAGAAGATACTTCAATCAACTATCATGGCCTAGGTAGAGGAAGGTCTTGGATATTTGTTGGTGGACAGCAGATTTATCTTCCTTACTCCCTAGAGCTTTTTGAGGATTAACTGGCTGTGGATAAAACTTGATCCTGCTTTCCTGTGATATCTTGTGACCACGGGCAAGTTGGACAAGTGTAGTGACAATCCCACCTTTCCAGTCCTCTCTTATTCTAGTTATAGTTGACCTTAATATAGTCAAGTTATTTGGGTATCTCTAGTGGTAGTAAACCCTTTTCCTCCTACTTCCCTTGTTTATCAGCAATAAATCAGTTTTATTTGTATTTCTTGACTCTTAGAAGCCATAAAGATCCCATAACTTAATGTCACTTACATCATTAGCTTTTCCCTGGCCGAGAGATTGTCAGTTTAACTGACCAACTGTCATTCCCCAAATCTCACATCCCTATTTGATTTTTTTGTGTTTACCTGTCAGTTATCCCTTGTCCAAGCAGTTCTCCTTTTCCCCTTTCTTGAAACCCAGTGTTTTAATTATTTACCCATAAGAACACTCTGGTTCCCTGAGTATGCTCTTTTTTTTTTCTTTTTTAATTTCAGCTCCACTTCCAGGGGCCAGCTGTCTCTTGATTCTATAGTCAGTTCTTTTCTCTATTACCAAAGATCATTTTCTCTGAAGTTGTTTCCTGTTGACAACTCTGTGTTTGTCTCTCTCTGCTCCCCAGTTGATGCAGTGTCTCCTTCTGGTCAAGTAGTTCCTTTAAATAAAATCTTGCCCATATCCTTGTCTCTACCCCACTTATAGACCATCTTCAATCTATGCTACCTCTACTCTGGCCTTCATCTCTATGTTCTCCCCACTGGAAACCTGGAATTGTTGCCTAGAACCACCATGGTGTGAAAGAGTTTCTCTGGCTAAATTAGAGGGCCATAAAAGATACCCTAGCCAATATGGGGGGGGGAGGAGAGAAAAAGAGAAAAATTCTCATCTTCTTTCTCTTCTCTACCCGAATCTCCATTGGAATCATTTTCTGTCGAGATCTATTTATCATCTCTGATAAGGATGGCTTAGTTGATAAGAAAGTAACAGGACATGGGAGACAATCTTGACTGTTAACTCATAGCTGCTTCTCCAAAGTGCCATTGAGTCACAAGTTTATTATATATGAAAATTCAAACTCCCTTTCACCCAAAAGCACATAGAGTTTTGCAGCTTTGCAGACATTGCAACTAGGTTAGACAATACACAGAAACCTCAGAAACTTCAAGGTGAAGAGGAGAACCAGGTTGGACCTTCAGCTATGTGATTACCAGCAAACTAAGTCTGAGAATACTTTTCTCCGGGGCAAAATGCCCCTGCTAAACTAAGGTTTCCACCTTAGGTTGTCAAGCAGCTGCATTTCTGACCAAAGGGGAAGAATGTTAACTTCTTGATTACTATTTTGCTAAGAGCTTAAAGCTTTTCAATAAGGCTATAAGACTTTTTAACAAGAAAGGTTGTGGATCACAAAAGGGGTCAAAAGAGGAATCTCAAATTTTTATCTATTCTCTTATTGGCTTCCCACAATTTTCCACAAAGCCCTTCCTTGCCTTGTACACTTCTAAAGCTATTGAAGCTAGCTTTTTAAAGGCCATCAGGAGTGTGACCAATCTTTAACCTATCAAACTCCTATTCCAATTTAACCAGAGAAATGTCTTCATACCAAGGTAGTATAGGGACTAGAATCCAAGTTTCCTGTAAAGAGGAAGTAAGGAGAAAGGCCAAAGTGGAAGCAGGATGGCCTGGAGATGGCCTGGAGGTGGAGACCACTTATCAAAGTCCAATGATTGCTGGGGCAGAATGTAAGTTTATAAAGGGGAGGAGGTAGGAATGATAGCCAGAGTGAAAGCAGTATACTTTGTAGATATCTAGGAATTGAGAAAAGTAGAGAAGTTCAGAAAAGGAATGGGTTTGGTGGAGGAAATGTTTAGTTTTTGGATGTGTTGAAGTTAGAATGTCTATGAGACATCCATTTTGACATGTTCAATAGGTACTTGGTGATACAGGCCTGATGCTCAGAAGAAAAACTCCCAGGAGCTCAGGAAAGGGTGCAGAATATCGTTGTAGAATTCATATTTATAGAGACAATAACTAAACCCATTTTAGCTGATAATGTGACCAAGAGAGCATAAAGAGAGAAGAGATCTCAAAGCTTTGAGGAAAAACTCATTGTTTGGGTATAGGCCAGAGATGATAATCCCGCAAAGGAGACAGAGAAGGAACAGCCAGAAAAGTAAGGAAACCAGGAGAGAATAATATTATGAAATCTAAAAGAGGAGGGTTCATCCAGACAGAGAAAGTGGCCAGCAGTATCATCATATGCTACAAAAAGATCAATAAGGATAAGGACTGATGAAAGATTATAGGATTTGGCTACTAAGAGATCATTGGTACCTTTAGAGAGAGCAGTTTCACTTGCATCAGCAACTATACAATATACTAAGTTTCAGAGAAATTGGTAGAGTAAATGGTTCACCAGGAGGGAGTCTACATCACCGAAAATACAGGCCCAGTCAAAATAAACAAAAACCTAAGACCTAATCAAATATCTGTTTCATGCAAACATGGGGGGAAATGTGGAGCATCCCAAAAGTTGTAAAACAGTTTAAACTTAGTCAAACTTCTAAACTGGAAAGAGAATGAACTGAATTGTTTTTAGCCCAAAAACTAGATGTAAAAGAAGGGATTAGAGTTTGCATTGTTGTGGCAACTGATGTTGGAGGTGACTCTATTCTGTTTATGTGATCCTCCCTCCTAGGATGTTGCCTACCAAGGTTATAACAGGTCCCATGGCAACTCATAGTGCTGCCCACTTTGTCTCTGATGAATCCCAAGCAAAGAGACTGTTGTTCATTCTAAGGCAGGGTCACCTTAGTACTAAAGCACTTTTGAGATCTCCTATGTACAAAAGCTAAACAGAATCAAAGAAAACTGCACCATTGTGTACTATAAAAGACCATATAAATTGTACTCAGTGAGGCAGCTAGATTATTCAATGGATAGAATGCTGGGCCTGTAGTCAGGGAGACCTAGATTCAATTTGGTTTCAGACACTTACTAACTGTGTGATCTTGGACAAGTCACTTAAATTCCATTTGCTTTAATCTGACAGAGAAGGAAATGACAAATCACTCCAGTATCTTTGCCAAGAAAATTCCATGGATGGTATGTATGGTCCATGGAATCATAAGAGTCAGACATGACCGAACAAAAAATAAAACTGTGTTAATGATTAGCAGTTAAGTTTTCTATTTTGTTTCTGAATATTGATTTAAAAGGAATATAGGAAGCCTCATTATCTTTGCCAACTCATTTATCACAGGAAATAGTTTACCCTCTCCCTTCTTTACCCTATCTTATTTTTAGAACATTGGATTTGTGATGTTTAAAGACATCATTTTTTAAAAATTCAAAATACTCGTAAAGCACTGCATCCTTATTATGTTTTTGGAATTTGAGCAGTCCAGTCAAATTGGAATGTTACTTGTCTCTGTCATGTTCTGGTCTCTGCCCATCTCCATTTTGAGTTGAAAATGACAAGCTCAGTAATTACTGAGAACTGTGAAATTGATCCTTAGAGAAGTGGTATCTTGAGAGACACAAAATGAGAGGGCACAGAGAACATGAAACCTGTGCCTTTGAGTCAATGCATTAGCAAATCTCTGACCGAGAAGAGATCATCCTTGGCAGAGTTTGAGAAAGGAAGGGGAGGGAACCGGAGCCCAATTACTGACTAACAAAAGCTTTATGATACAGACCAGCAGAATTATTTCAAGACTCCTTGAGTGGCATCTGATTGCAAATCCACATGAAGTAGTACTAGGCATGATTCATATTTCCTAGTAGCCAAAGTGGTCATAGTTTGACCAGTAAGTAACCTGCTATCTAAGAGCCTTTAAAATATCTGAATTCAAGTCAACAAAGCTTTCTAAGCTTTTCTAATCTGAGGAATAAGTCTCCGTGATTAAAGATGCGTAGTAACTTTGGTAGCCGGCTTTTTTAAGACTGCTAAAATCTAATACATAATTTATTTTTTCACATGAGATGACAGTCCTAATAATAGGGGCAACATGTTTTTGCTATATCGACTTTTTCTCTCCTCTTTTTTTTTGTGAATATACGTTTAATTTCCACTTGGTGAAAGCCTAGTAGTGATTTAGAGTCATTCAATTTTCAGCTAATCAAAATTATTTGAACAGCTATGGTAATTCCTTAATAATACCATCCAATTTGTGTCAGGAAGGAGACTGCCTTAGAATGAACAAAAGTCTCTCTGCTTGGCTTCATCAGGGGTGAACTAGCTAGTACTGTATGAAGTTGCTCGAGAGAGGAATCATTACCTTTCCTGCTCCAGTCACCAACACAATCCAATGGCAATGTACTCCTCCCTCCTTTAGGAAGGGACATCAGCCCTACTACTCTATGTCAGCAGTCGTTTCCCATTGCTGTCATGGGGAAGTATCAGACCAAAAGGATAGCATAAACAGATTAGAGCCATCTCCATCATCAGTTGCCACAACAATATAAACTGTAAGTCCTTTTTTTTTTGCATCCAGTTTATGAACTAATTATGAATGGGGGTTTCTGGTGTGAAACTCAAAACCATTCAGTTCATTCCCTTGCCAGTTCAGAATGGCTCTCCACATTCCTCCTAGTGTTTTGTGCCAGTCTTTCTCTAAATGTCCTTAATCAAAGAATTCTTACAAGTTAATTCCACTCTTCACTTTTATCTCTTTTTCAGGTTACAGCTGAGGCTTTACCCAGAAGTCCTTCAAATTCCCCTATATTTTCTACCTCGATGGTACAGTGGAAATATCACTGACACTAGAGTCAGAGGACGAGGTTGAAATAGATTTTGATTAATAATGTTAATACTTGGAAAGCTTTCCATTACCCTTTTTGTTCTTTCCCCCTATTCCCTTGCTGCCTTTTGTCCATTATTTCTAAAATTATATTATTCTAGAATACTAGAAATCAGATTTTTAGGAAATCCTGGGAAGACATAGCAGTAAAAATGAATCTAGGGGCAGCTGGGTAGCTCAGTGGAGTGAGAGTCAGGCCTAGAGACAGGAGGTCCTAGGTTCAAACCCGGCCTCAGCCACTTCCTAGCTGTGTGACCCTGGGCAAGTCACTTGATCCCCATTGCCCACCCTTACCAATCTTCCACCTATGAGACAATACACCGAAGTACAAGGGTAAAAAAAAAATAAAAAAAAACATGAAAAAAAAAAAAGAATGAATCTAGGGGCAACTCTCCCTTCCCCCAACCTCAGTTAATAAAAAGGTCTCTAATATGCAGTAAACAGCAAGGAGTACTAATGAAAACTGAAACATAGTACAAGACAATTATTATAGAAAATGACATTCAAAAACCAATAGCTCAACATCCTGTCTTTCCTAGCATTCTGAAATATGTATCTAAAAGATATTTGGTGGTATAGGTGATTTCAGATTGTTAGGACCAGTAATCAGAAGTATCTCAGAGTTTGGGAAGGCCAACAGGATAAATCTAATAGGATACCCAAATGATATTAAACAGGATTTATTCAAGGTAAGGGGAGGAAGGGAAGGGAATAGGGATGATCTAACTAAAGACTATAAATAAACCTCCCATCAAATCCAGCTGTTATCTTCTTAAAGTTGGTATCTGTTCTATCAAAAACCTCTCTACCTAAAAGCTCCAGTTCCTTCAATACATACACTTCACTAACCAAATTCCCCCCCTTAGATGGTAAATAGAGTTGGAAAGGTTGGAGGGTAAGCAGGAACAAAGGCTCAAAGGGAAAGGATCTCACTGACAGATGGCTTTATATGTCTCTAGCAGCTCTGTAGGAATATCTGTCAATCAGAAGCAACCAGATACACACACATACACAGGAATACAGGAACACAGTTGTATCAGAAGGACAGCCACAAGAAAGGGAGAAATGGTCAAACTCACATGGTCCACCCAAGGAGTTCAGACACTCTCTCAACCTCTCCAGATTTCAACTGCTCCCAGAAGAAAGCTCACACTGTCACTTCCCTAGAATTCTGGAATCTTCCTGCTTCTCTGCCTTTCCAGCAGCTCCTGTTCCTGCTCATTTCCTTATAACAATTCTCACCATTTCTGGCCTTCCTTCTCCTTTTTTCTGATCCCTATTTAAAATCTTTTATTTTACGCACCATAGTTTAAAGTATTTTGGTATCTCATGCCATACCATCCACAGAGCTAGTTGAGGTACTTCCATTGCTTTTGTCTTCCCTTTATCCCCTTGCTTCCATTGCCTGAGTGCTGCCTTGGATAAGCTCCCAATTTTCAGGGCTATTGTAATTTAGGACTCAGTTTTGGAAGTGCTCATGTCATGGGGAACCCCCATTACTAGGGTGAATTGAGGTCTGACAGTTACATCCTCCCAAAAAGAAATAGGTTTGTTAAAAGAAAATATGAAGCCTAGGAAACAAGAAATTGAAAGAGAGAGTACAAATTAATACCTAATAAAAGGTAATTAATATAGCATAGGAAAAAATGGGCAGCCAGTAGAAGGAAAATGAAAAGAGTAAAAAAAGAGGCCCAAAGACAAAGCCTTTTCAGATTAACTCCTCTCAGCTATATTCTGAGAGATCTTGCTCCAACCCATTCATGACTGTATTTCAATGGCCAGTCTAGGACTGGAAAAAAAAAGTGAGGGCAGAAAAAACAGTGGCATACAGCAGAATGGGACAGGCAAAATTGGAGGGGGAAAGTGCTACAATAGTGGCTACTTAATCTCCTTTGTAACAGTGTCTCAACTGGCCATCCACAAATCCTGAAAGACACAGACATTGATCAATCTAAGGATTTCCGCAATATCATGAAATAGACAACAGGTATTAGAGGAGGGGAAAAATAGAATTGAATCTTTGGAAAGGAAGATATTGTTGATAAGCTCAGTATTATCAAGGACACCATGGAAAATAAGAGTAATCATTGATTGAAAAAGTCAAAAGCTGAAAAAGATAGAGAAATGAGCAAGCATTTAAAGAAAAGATCTCGATCAGTGTATAGGTTCTTCACCAAAAACAAACCAAAAAAACTCTAAACCTCAGAAAGAATAAATGAAAAAATAATGTGTTTTTTTAATGCACAGAAGGGAATAAAGGAACTCCAAAGGGAAACAGAGACAAATAGGATGATTTGGGAATTAACATGCTAAATGTATTACATACTTTAAAAATAAGTTATTTGAAAATAGAGTTTCACAATTTCTTATTGTGGAAATTTCATATATTTTATTCCTCTTTCCCTCCCTTCCTTGATTCTCTTTTTTCCAACACACATATCAAATAACAGTGAAAAAACAAAGAGAGAATTAATAGGCTAAAGCATCTATTCAAATTCAAATTTGTTTATTTATGCATGGTATTGCCTTTCCTTTCTCCATGTCCATGTATATGCTAGGAAGGCACTCTCTCTTGATCTCTCCATTAAGCTTAGCTCCATTAAAGTTTCTGCTTAATTCCTATTTCCTACAGAAGACCTTTCCTTGTGCCTTCATTTGGTAAGCCCTTGCTTATCCATGTTATCCAGTAGATTATAAACTCCTGAAAGTCAAGAACTATTTTAAATTTAGTGCTTATATCCCTAATGTAATATAAAGTAAATGCTTAATTAATATTTGCTTACTGAATTGAATTGTTGAATTAGACAAGATGCATATTAATCCCTTGGCAATGAAGAAGATATTTTTCATTTTTTCCTTAGTTCCAGGTAAATGTTATATATTCTTCAAATCTCAGAGTTGGAAGGACCTGAGAGATGGTGTTATCCCAGACATTACCCACACAGTTCAAGAATCTCTTCTATATCACCCTTGATGGGAGGTCATCTAATTTGCCTATATTCTTCTTTCTATATTGAACCTCTTGAGTTGGCCTGTTCCATGCTTAAACATCAATAGTTCTTTGGACCATGGAGGTACCATGGAGGTCAGATCTCCTCATTTTATATATGAGGAAATAGAGACCCAAAGAAATTAACTAGGTCATTGAAGGTCAGAGTGGGGAATTAACCCTAGATATCTTAGTAATTTCAATCATGGCTCCAATGGCACGATTTTGAAAACACCTCAATGTGTTACTCATTCTCTTTAAGATAATTTCTAATTAACCAATATCTGATAGGTTTTTTTCTTTTCCATATTTTCTTTTCCTTTTCTTTTTGGATTTATCTAGTTCTGAATAAAAAGGACTATTAAAATCTCAATATTGTCTTCTCTTCAATATGTCCTTTAAAATTCATCTAGCTTTTAAAAAATTAGGTTAGCTATTATGCCATTTTGTACCTATAAGTTTAATAGTTACTTTTCTTTGCTTTTAGTGTCTTTAAATATAATATAGTTTCATTGTTTATATTTCTTCACTGTATCAATTTTTATTATTGTATTATTGAGATCATGATTGCAGCCTCTAATTTTTTTTTTAAACCCTCGTACTTCGGTGTATTGTCTCATAGGTGGAAGATTGGTAAGGGCGGGTAATGGGGGTCAAGTGACTTGCCCAGGGTCACACAGCTGGGAAGTGGCTGAGGCCGGGTTTTGCAGCCCCTAATTTTTAAAAGTTGTCTGAAGCATAATAAGAGGCAGTATGTTGTAGTAAGAGCTGGTCTCAAAACCAAAATAAAACCCCTAAGTTGAATTAGCATCTTTGATTTATGGCCCTGGGCAAGAATCTTATCCTCTTGGGCAGTTCTCTAAGTCATTGTAGCAAAGGTGGCATCCTGCATTTATAGAAAAATATACTCCACCCTGAAGCCTCTTATGACAATTAAATCACAGGTTCAGTCCTTCTCTTTATCTCTGGAGTACAATAGATTTGTTTCTTCCCCTTAGTTTCATTCACTCTGCATATGCTTTTAAATTTGTATCTTGTATACAGTAAATTAGTGGATTTATTTTATTATTTGGTTTTCTATTTTTAAGATTTTCACTAAGGAATTTAATTCACTCACATTTAACCTTTTAACTGTTGCTTACATTCTTTCCATATCCTACTTTTATATTAATGTATACATTTATGATATGAGTTGACCTCCTTTTTTAAGTTATCACTTCATTTTTATCCTTTGCTTTATTTATACAAATCTAAACCTGATTACTTTCCTTTTACTCCTCCTCAACTTCCCTGCTCTCCATTTACCTTATCTAATCCCAAGATCTTTAGACTGACTTTTTTTTTCTCTATATCTGCCTTTCTCTCTGTTTAGGTCTCTGTATTTATGTCTCTGTCTCTTTGTCTTCTCTCTGTCTATGTCTGTCTGTCTCTGTCTCTCTTTCTCATTTAACTCTTCCCATTCCCAGTGCAAACAAGAGGGTGGTATCTAATTTCTCTTGTCTCTCACCTATTCTTTTTCATGTTTATATTTGTTTCCATTTTATTATTGAAAATTTGTATTGGCATTTCTTCTTCAGATTGCTTTCATTCTCAAATCTATCCCTGCCCCTCTGCTACCCAGGATACCAATAAAAAGAGAAAACAAAAAGAAAAATAGTTCAGGAAGTCAACACATTAACTGAAATCCACTGAGATATGCAATGTTACAAACCTGTGACCTCTACTTCTATAAATAAGGGAGGGACATACACCTGTTCTCTTCTAGTTGGTCAAATAAAGCAGCTATAATTACAAAGAATTCAATTTTTAATTTTTGCTCTTTCCATTTCACACTATTGTTGTAACTAGATGTACTTTTTCCTGGATATGCTTATTTCACTCTGTATCAGTTCATATGTTATTTCATGGTTCTCTAAATTCTTTATATTCTTTGTTTTTAATGGTAAAAAAAATTCACATACAATCTGTTTAGTCATTCCCAAATGATGGGCATTATTTTGTTACTAGGTCTTTGCTATCACAAAAACTTCTATTTTGGTGTATAGGGGCCTTTCTTTCTTCCTTTGACTCTTTTAATACATATGTCAAGTGATGATTATCAATTATTTTGAAGTGGCATTAATATATAATGCCTCTTACAAGGAAGATAGTAATCTTCCTTGTACTCTTTTCTCATTCCTTACTCTTTCTAGTATTTGCTAGAATCTATTCCTTGGAATGCTAATTTATAATAGAAGAGGCAACAGGGTATACACTAAGAAGTACTTCTTGGTCCAGGATATCTTAAATCTCCCCGCCCCCCCGCACACACTTTTGTTCTTTTAAAAATCATACCACCATAACCATCCCATTGCATCTCATGAACCCCTGTCACCTACCCAAATAATTCCTCTCTTCTGCTCTAGTAAGTTAGCACAGAGATATTAGCAGTTGGTGTAATATGCTGGTGCCCAACCCTATCCCACCAGGATCTATTAAAAAACCCTTATCTCACATACCTTCTGCCTCAGGTCAGTTTCATATTTCTGTCTAAATTTTTGCCTCTACTAGCCAAACCCAACTTCTATTTCTACTATTATGATTTTTTCCTACCAAAAAAATGCTTACTCACAATAACCCAGCACCCCCCCTCCCCCACATAGAGGAAGAAACTGAAAGCTTTTTATCTTCCTTCCATTTCTGATCTTGAGCCATCATCATCAGGTTTCCTACTGTTTCATCTTCTCATATCCACATCCAAACAGTATTCTGCTGCATTATTCTATCCCTTATAATATTTATTTATTAATGAATGGATATAATTCTCTTCCTAAAATACTAATTTGCATTTTCTACATATTCTTTTCCTGATTTTTCCTGCTGCACATTTTTTTGCCTTAGATTTGGCTAAAATAGAGTGCATGGTGACTATAATGTGAAATAAATCTGTGGAGATAGGTTGGAACCAGATTATGAAAAGTTTTATATGCCAAATAAATGAGTTTGTATTTTGTCCTAGAGGCTATAGGGAGCCACAGAAGCTTTTTATGGGCAGAGAAATAACATGATCAGGTCTGTGCCTTAGCAATATAAATTTTTGCAGTGATGTAGAGGGCATATTAGAAATGAGAGAGAATAGATAAAATGAAACAAATTGAGGGATTATTACAATAATCCAAGGAAGAGATGATAATGACCTATAAAGAATGGTGGCTGTTGGAACAGACACACAGAGGAACAGATAAAAAAGGTATTTTGAAGATAAATGGCAGTTGGCAGCCAATTTGGATATACACTGACCAATTTTCAGAGAATAGAAACAAATGAGATGTCTCTTCCTTGAAATCCCTGAAATCTTCTGAAATTCACACTCACTTTCCCTAACAATTAAGGCTTAGAGGTTTCAAGGTTTCAAAAGGCAATTTACAAAAATGATGAGTAGGCAACTTTTCCCCAGCTTCCCCTAAAAATTAGAGTAATAATACAAAATAATCATAAGTTGCATCTTTCAAAAGTTGTGGGGGGTGGCAGCTCCATAAAATGTTTTAAGCTCCATAAAATTTCTCCTCTGAAATTAAGTTTTCCCTGCTGATTTCAATTTCACCTAAAAAGGAAATCTAAGAATATACGACTTCCAATTCTTTGGCTCAATCATCAAGGTAGTAGTATTGCTGATCCAAGAAATAAGTGATTGTACAAATAGTACAAACATGCACAAATATGTGCATGTTTTTTTTTACCAACATTTTTTACCAACATTTCATTGGTAAAAACAAAATGTAGAAGGAGGAAAGAGGAAATACTATTCCTTCATAGTTGAGTTTAATTAGTATTTGATGGAGACAAAAAATAATTGTTTATAAGGTCAGTTCTTACTATTAAAAAAAAACCCTTGGCAATAGACACAGAAAATAATAATACTAACAAAGGTTGTTGTATTTTTTTTAATTCCATGTCACACTTAGAATTTATTTTTAATAGTATTCATTACTGTATTTAGCTTCATCTTATGCATATCTGTTTATTTATAAAGCCTCTTCTGAAAAAATCAAATTGATCCTATTTAATAATTTAATTTTGTATTACCACTGACATTTTTATAACTTCCATTTTATTGTTGCTGAGCTAAGTTAAGAAGTTCAATTTTTCTATGAAATAAAGGGTCTATTTTTATGTTAAGGAAATTAATTATCTCTATCTCACAAGCTATCCTTCAAAGAAGTATGGTTTGTTTTCTGTGTGCCACTAACTAATATTGCACAACTCTAAGGTACCATCTGAAATCTAGCAGACTGACCAATATGGCAGCAAAGCAAAGTGATAAATGTTGGAGGGGATATGGCAAAATTGAGACACTAATACACTGCTGGTGAAGTTGTGAATTGGTCCAAACATTCTGAAGGACAATTTGGAATTTCGCACAAAGGGTTTTAAAAGAATGGCTGCCCTTTGATCCAGCCATACCACTGCTGGGTTTATACCCCAGAGAGATAATAAGGAAAAAATACTTGTACAAAAATATTTATAGTCACACTCTTTGTGGTGGTAAAATATTGGAAAATGAGGGGATGTCCTTCTATTGGGGAATGGCTGAACAAATTGTGGTATATGCTGGTGATGGAATACTATTGTGCTCAAAGGAATAATAAACTGGAGGAATTCCATGTGAACTGGAAAGACCTCCAGGAATTGATGCAGAGTGAAAGGAGCAGAGCCAGAAGAACATTGTACACAGAGACCAATACACTGTGGTAAAATAGAATGTAATGGACTTCTGTACTAGCAGCAATGCAATGACACAGGACAATTCTGAGGAACTTATGAGAAAGAAAACTATTCACATCCAGAAAAAGAACTGTGGGAACAGAAATGCAAAAGAAAATCATATGACTGATCACATGGTTTGATGGAGATATGATTGAGATTTTGATATTAAATGATCACTCTACTGCAAATATGAATAACATGGAAATAGGTTTTGAACATGATACATGTAAAACCCAGTGGAATTGCTTGTCAGCTCTGGGAGAGGGGGAGGAAAGTGGGGTGGGAAAAATCATGAATCATGTAACCATTGAAAAATAATCTAAATTTAAAAAAATTTTAAATAACTAATATTGCAGATGGACACAATCAGCAACAAGTTGGAGGGAGGGGTGATTACTAGCCCTGTACACACAAACTCCAGCCAATCATATTGTTTTCCTCATCTATGATGCTACAGGCCTTGTAATCAAACATATTCTTTTCCCCATCTGTGAGGCTACCTTTAACTGTGGATACTCTTCCTTTTGTCTATAAAAATAATCTGGAAGCATTATTTCAGTCTTATCTATTGAAGAAGAGACCAAAATCCTATTTATTGGCAAATTCAAACTTTGGTAATAAATCAGTTGTGTCTAGAACTTTATGCCTCAGTTTATTTAATTTCAATTGTGAAACATCTCAGAACTCTTCAAACCATATTTTATCTTTCATCTTTGTAATAATACTATCCTTAATAAATTTCTCTTTTGGCAGAGTAGGAAAGTACTATGTACCCTTTGGGTCCTCAACAAATTCTTGACTCACTTGATGCCTATGGAACTATGCAAAATATTTTTAATCACTGTATTCCAGTGGTATTACCTATAAAACTGTCCATGCCTAACACCTGGTATCATATTCCCTGAGAGAAAAAAAGGAAATCCAGCATTTCAATCTCTATGCACTATTGAACTCAATGATCTGATATAACCTGATCTATACTTTCTCTCTAAGGCACTAGAAATAACAGAAAGAAGAACTAAGGAGATCTTCCTAATTATAAACCTGTAGTTTGTTTTATTTTTGTTGTCCTGATTAGGCTTAAGTTCCTATTTCATACTTTTTTTAAAAAAATGATCCAGGATTAAAAATATACCATATTTTGCTTTCTTCTTTCTTTTTGTTCAAATTCTCTTCCACAAAATGACTAATATGGAAAAATGTTTAAAGTATTGCATCTATAAAATTTCTATCAGATTGCTTGCCTTCTCAGGAAGGGGGAAGGAAAGAGTGAGGAAGAGAATTTGGCCCCATAATTTTTAGATGAATGTTTAAAGTTGTTTTTTACATGTAATTGGAGGGGAAAATAAAGTGTTTTTAAAAAATAACTCAGGCTCATAACCATTCTGAGCATGTTAGTGAAGTTATGAAATGACCTATTATTATGCCCACATTTGGAAGGTAAAATTCTCTATTGATGTACTGGGAGATTGAAAGCTCAGCTCTGCCCTAGGAAAGGTCTTGGGTGTGATTTCCATAGTTGTTTCTCCCATTCATGATCAAAGGGGCACCACCACATAAAGACAGGGTCAACCACAAGAATTTATGAGGAATAAGATTAATTTGCAAAATATATTCTTTATTAGAATTTTAAAACACATGTGGAGGTGAGAGGGCAGGAGGAACTAAGGGAGGGTGGGTCAGAAGAAGGGAGAAAATTTGGAACTCATAACAAAAAAATGCTAAAAAATTCTTTTTACATGTAATGGGGGACAAAAAATATTTTAAAAAAGAGTTTAAAGGCACAATTAAGCAGAAGTGAGGCAGAAACCAGTTTAGGACTTTTGTTTCTCCCGCTTTTTTTTTCTTTCACTACTCCTTCTGGGCACACAAAATAGTTTCACACCTCTCTGGCACATCTCTAGCACTTTTTCCAGGTTTCCAAAAAGTAAAACTAGCTCCCCAAATTTTAATACACTATAACAGATATTTATTAAGCATCTACTTAAGAAATAGTACCAAGCATTATGCTAAGCATTAACAGTACAATAAATAAAAAGAAAAACAATTCTTGCCCTCAAGGAACTAATATAATCTGATCAGGGAGACAACACAAAAATTATTAAGGAGTAAATTATATATCTGATCAGTTGGAAGTGTATACAAAGTCGGTATCCTTTGATTATCTCCCACCTCTACAAAGAATGAAAGAAGGTACAGCTTTTCATGTTTTCTTTAAGAACAAGTATAGTCATTATAATTAGTTTTCACTTTCTTGTTTACGTTGTTATCATTTTCATTTTTTTTCTAGTCATTGTTTAAAATTTTTTTCCAGGTTCTGCTAACTTCTCTCAGTATCAGCTCATGTAAGCCTTCCCATGCTTCTCTGAATTCTTCCTATCTATCATTTCTTACAGGATAGTAATATCCATTATATTCAGGAGTCTCTATTTAGGCATCCCCTAACCCAGTAATGGGAAAACTTTTTAAAGAGGGGGCCAAAGCAAAGGAAATGCTCATCTGTCAGTCTGTTTCTAAGGCAACTCTTTGGAAGTTTCATTGTATTGTATCCTACTCATTGTATTTGTCAGATTAGGAATAATGTCACGCTGCAGGATAGGACATTGCAGGGGGCCACATCTGGCCCATGGGCTGTAGTTTGCCTTTCACTGCCCTAACCAATTAGATCCTATTTTATTTCTGGTTCTTTCCTAAAAAAACAAAAAGCACTTCTATATTCAAATATTGTTGTCCATAGGTAATTTTTCTTTCTGTACTCGACCATCTTAAAGTATATACCTACCTGAGGGTTTGCTGGGGAAAATAGACTAGACATTTCAATTATTATTTTACCATAATTTTTAATTATTCTTCAAAATAGATGGTCAATTCACAGTTTTACCAAGGATGTACTAGCAAGATAGGCCACTTGGTGAAGCCTCAGTTTCCTTTTCTATATAAAACAGGAATAATAATATCCACCCTATCACATACACAAGATTATTATGAGGATCAAATTAGTCTATATCCATGAAAGAGCTTTATAAGTGATGAAAAGAAATTGAAAGACAGGATTCTTATATAGTTGTATAATTGTGGATTTTCCATTTTTAAAATCATTCAAAAGAATGAAAAAGTTGCAGTTGTTATTGTTTTGGGGTTTGAGCCAGGCGAAAATATCAACATATCAATCAAGGGGACTGTTATACCCTGGAGATTTTCTTACTCAACTGAAAATAGGAAATACCCAAAATCTTGGTCACTAATAAAGAATCCTCCTGAAAAGTCATAGTTTGGGATTAGATGATTACTTCATTTTCAAAGTTTTAGGGTTCATCTTTTAATTCTATCTTCATTTTTCAGTAAAAGATTAGGGCTTTCAGAAGGAAAATGATGCACAGTAATACTATAATGTTGAATTAATTTTTTAAATAAGTCCTTCCATATACTTGTGATGATTCAATAAAGTATTGTAAAACTATTAACTAAGTTGACAATTATGTCAAATCCTAAAGTCATGTTTCATTTTGAAGCTTGATAGTTGGGAGACAGGCTTCTTTAAAAAAAAGAAATAAAGGCTAGATTTCATTTAATTCATTGTTAATGAAGCCCCTCCTTCCAGTGATGGGTGGGATTTGCAAAGAGGCAGATTTTGTCTTGATTCAGATATGAAATTGCCCAACAATCAAAGTTAGCCGGAAATACAGTGGATTTCCCAAGAAAGGTAAGGAGCTCTCTAACAATAGTGGTCTCTAAGTAGAAGTCAATTAATCACTGGTAGGAGATTGTTGTGAAGGTATCACTCTGAGTGATACCTTTGAAGTTCCTTCCAATTTTGAGAGTCTAGTATTATAAAGCATTCTGATTGGCATTTGGAGAAACAAAGAAGAAAATTTAGCCTCTGATCTCCAGCAGTTAATATTCTGCCAATACTGCTGTCATTGTGAACATCCAGGAACAAGGGTACATCATGGAAGCTTCATTACATTAGCATCTGATAATCAACCAAGCAAGAAATAAACATTTACAATGTGCCAGGAACTGTTCTAGGTGCTAGGGATGCGATGACAAAAAAGAAAAGAATTTATCCTCTAACAGGGGAGACAGTATATACATAATATACACAAAATATATACAAAATGAGCATAAGGTAATTTGGGGAGGGAAGATGTTAGCAGCTAAGCATTCAGGTAAGCTTTGTATAAAAAAGCTGGACCTTGAGCTGAGTTTTTAAGAAAATCAAAGATATTAAGGGACAGAAGAGAGAAGGGAGACATTCACAACAAATCTCCTACAAGGGTTTAACTGGCTTCTACTTGGACACTTCCAGTGTTAGAAAGCTCCTTACCTTTCTTGGACAATCCATAGTATTTCTTGCTAACTTTGATTATTAAACCCAATAGATGGGCAGCTCAAATGCAGGGAGACAAGAAGAGATGGAACATTTTGTGTAAGGATCATTCAGTAGTACATTACAGCTATATCAAAGAGTTTATAGAGGGGATTAAAGTGGAAAAATAAGGGAAACTTAAAAATAAACAAGGTTGTGAAGAGTTGGAAATACCAGACTGAGGAGTGATATAAGTGATAGGGAGTCAGTATGTATTGTGTAGGGGAAGGTTGAGGGAGGAAGTGGAAAGGTGGCATGGCAGTTCCTTTAGGAAAGTCATTTTGGCAGCCATTTAGAGTAAAGAATGGAATGGGGTAAAATTTGTGACCAACTGAAGGAATGAGTCAGAACATAACACAGATCCTAAATTCAACTTGGTCATCATTATAGATAATTATAGAGCAATAAACATCGCTCTCCAGCTATATGTAGCTACCCATTCCTTGTTCCCTTCTTCATGTCCTTTGACTCAATTAGTCCCAAACAGAACCCAGTTTCCTCACAAGGCAAGATTCCTTTTCAAGAATGAAGTTTCTAGCTAATTGGCGTACATTGTCTAGCTATATGAATAAGTTTAACCTCCCCTAATGATGGGCAAGGAAAGACTGAGAACACAGCCTGGCAAACTCTTGTCTTTGTTCCTGTTGGTTTGTACTGAAGACTTTACTGGCTTCACCTGCCTCTAGATCCCAAAACTGAGAGGCTGATTTGTCAAGATTTTCTACATCATTAGAATCAGAGTTAACCAAAGGGAAGACATAGCAGAGCAATATAGTTGAATGAATTTATTTTTTCTTGTAGATTACCTTGGTTCCAAATTTGAAGCAGGTGCATCAGGTAGGAATAAACTAGTAATGAAAGGAAGTGATAGTCATCATCTATATGACAAGACCACCACAGATGTTACCAGTTACAGAACTAGCTTAAAGGAGGCAAGCTATGCTCAAAAGTCAATTTAATATAGCATGAGGTGGGTTTCTTTTGTTTTGCTATAGCAGGGGTCGGGAATGTATGGCTCTCAAGCCATATCTGGCTCTTTTGGGGGCCAGATATGGCTCTTTCTGCAGGAGCCATAAAGTCAATTTTTTTTTCAGGTGCTGTTACAGGAGCGCGTACTGTGAGCACTGTACGGCTCTCACAAAATTACATTTTTAAAAATATGGCGTTTATGACTCTCACGGCCAAAAAGGTTGCTGACCCCTGTGCTATAGTGTAGTAGTTATATCACAAAAAACACTACCCAACTTAACATCCTTATATATCCAGTATTTCCTGGATTTAATAATTATATTTTTAGAAGTTAATATGAAATAAAACTATGAAGATGAGTAGCAAATAAAATTATCAAATAAATTATAAAGGTTTGAAAAACCTTCAAGCATTGTCTATACAAACTCGGCTCTCTGGTATGCAAATTATATTTATTCTCCAAAATCATATATAATGATATATTGAAATTCATATGGAATAATATTATTCCTAAAATTGCAGCATGATAAACATATATAGGAAATGGCAGGTAACTATATTTGACATGGAGACATGTGATGCCATGGAGGGAACACTAAACTTGATTGTCACAGGGCCTGAGTTTCAATTTTGGCTCTGCTCTGTGTGACTCTGGGCAAGGCATTTAACCTCTCTAGGCTTTGGTTTCCTTATTTGTAAGGTAAAGGGGTTGAACTAGGTGTCCTCTGAAGATTTTTCCTTTTACTAAGTTTCTTTCCAGACCTATGAATCTCTGATTTGTTTAAATCTCTATACTAATCTGTAAAATTGCTAACATCTCAATGTGTCACAGAGGAGATCCAGAGTTCTCAAAGGTCATGCCAATTGAGGGTGAGAACTGATAAGTTTAACAGAGATGGAAAACTTGCCAGAAAAAACTTTCACTATTCTCTGTGTGCATCTGTTTGTTGAGGATCAGCTTAGTTTAAGTCTGGAGAGATTTGTCCTCTGAAGGATAACTACCAGGTGATAATTTGGAGGACTGTATTAAAGTGTTATGGGAATTTTTGTCTCATAAAATAAAGAGAATATCCTGCCATTCAATTCAATATGCATTTATTGAGAAAAGTCTTCTGCAATATGCTAAGGATACAAGCTGAAAAATAACTGTCCCTTCCAGTGACTGACAACAACAAAGATGATGATGATGATGATCTAGGTCTTTAATTACATTTAGATGGTGGAAATCCCAAAATGGAAATGTCCTCCTCTAATATAGATCAGCTACTGCTCATTAAAAGTCTTATTGCACTATAGAGGTTCACTGACTTTGCTCTGCAGCATTTGTCAGAGGCCAATTGTAAATCCAGATATTCCTGACTCCAAGGCCAATATCTTCCATATCTACTACCAACCATCCCCAGCTGCTTCTTGAAGATTATAATAAAAATGCAATTGCAATAGACCTTGAAGATTTATGAAGTGCTTTATATACATTGTCTCGTTTGAGTTCCACCATAGCTATGTGACACCATAGCCATGTGAGGGAGGTATTATTATCCCCATTTTACAAATGAAGAAAATGAGGCTCAAGAAAGTTAAGTGATATGCCAAAGATCATAAGCTATTGTGAGAAGCAATATTCTGATGACATCCCATGTCTTTTAAAGTGTCAAGTTTTATTTTAAAAGATTTCTTTGTAATAAATATTTTCAATATTGGCCAATTTTTGTTGTGCCTGAATTTACTCACTAAATATATCACTTTGTTCATGATTTGGGATAAGGGTATGATTCTCTTAATTGTTATTAAGAAGGAAAATTAAAATATATTCAGGTGACAAATATGCTGAAGACCTTTCAAACCATATTTCTCATGAAGTCCCCGTACTAACTCTTGGCTTGGCCAAAATTTTTTCACTTGATCCTCAATCCTTCAATCAACAAATCTTCACTAATTGCCTGCTATGTATTGCTGGTGGAGTTGTGAATTGATTCAACCATTTTGGATGGCAATTTGGAACTATGCCCAAAGGGCTTTAAAAGACTGCCTGTGCTTTGATCTAGCCATACCACTACTGGGTTTATACCCCAAAGATATAATAAGGAAAAATACATGTACAAAAATATTCATATCCATGCTCTTTGTGGTGGCAAAAAATTGGAAAATGTGGGGATGCCCTTCAATTGGGGAATGGCTGAACAAATTGTGGTATCTGTTGGTGATGGAATACTATTGTGCTCAAAGGAATAATAAACTGGAGGAATTCCATGTAAACTGGAATGACCTCCAGGAATTGATGCAGAGTAAAAGGAGCAGAACCAGGAGAATGTTGTACACAGAGACTGATATGCTGCGGGTACAATCGAATGTAATGGACTTCTCTACTAGCAACAATGCAATGATCCAAGACAGTTCTGAGGGACTTATGAGAAAGAATACTATCCACATCCTGAGAAAAAACTGTGGGAGTAAAAAAATAGAAGAAAAACAACTGCTTGATCACATGGGTCAATGGGGATATGGGTGGGGACGTAAACTCTAAACAATCACCCCAGTGCAAATATCAGTAATATGGAAATAGGTCTTGATCAATGACACATGTAAAACCCAGTGGAATTGCATATTGGCTATGGGAGGGGGTTTAGGGGGAAAGGGAGGGAAAGAACATGAATCATGTAACCATGGAAAAATATTCTTAATTAATCAATAGGAAAAAATTTTAATTGCTTGCTATGTGTCAGGAACTATACTAGGCACTGGGAATACAAATACAGAGGATAAAGCAATCCCTCCTCACACATGAGGAGCTTACCTTTTGATTGAGAGAGACACATAAATAACATTAGTACCTGGCATTTATACAGCACTTTAAGGTTTGCAAAGTGTTTTACAAACATTATTTCATTTTGTCCACGCAATCACCATTGGAGGTAGTAGTTAATATTATTCCCCCTATTTTATAGATGAGTAAACTAAGGCATTAAGAATCTGTGACTTGCCATAGTTACAGAACAAGGGAGTGTTTGGAGTTAGATTTGAATTTGGGACTTCGTGACTCCAGGTCTAGAACTCTCTCTACTGTGCCTCAGTCTATTAATATATACAGTACAAAAGGGAAATTAGTAAAAACAAAGTATATTAAGTTCTTAAATACACTATGGAAATTCTTACCTTTTCATTTTTCCTTTCACTATTCTTTCTCTGGACCTTCTCTTCATCCTATCCACTAATGAAGGGCCATGTAGAATTCTAGACTTTTTAAAGTCTATCCTGATCAAACCTAGCAGGGTGGTAAAGTAAAAAGAACGAATTGTGTGGGAATCAGGAGAGACCTATACTCAAAACATGACTCTCAGGTTTATTAGCTGTGTCACCTTGGGGCAAATCACTTAACCTCTCTGAGCCTCAGTTTTACTCATCTATATAGAGGGCATAATCATAAAAAGTGAAGCCCACTTTGGAGGATCTAGAGTAGCAAGTAAGACAAGTACTTTGTAAAACTTAAAATGCTATGCTAATGTCATCTGTTATTAACTGAACTGGATATCATTGAATCTCAATTACAGCATACCTGAGAAGTCATGTAATCCAAATGTACAAGAACAGAAGATCTTTCTATAAAATCCCTGACAAGTAGACATCCAGCCCCCTGTGATTACTCTTTCATCTGATGTTAGAAACTTTGAGCTGGAAGGGATCTTAGAAATGCTAACTCAACTTTTATATTTAAAAAATGAAGAAATAGAAATCCAGAATGGTTAATTAATTGGTCAAATGCCACACAGAAGATGAAGAGCAAAACTTGTATCCTAGGACCCTAGTGTCTTGATTCCAAGTAGAGAACTCTTATGGTCCTTCTATAGTAATTATTCCCATACCTCTAATTTGACACTTCTTATATATACTCTAAATTGTTAATAATCTTATAGCCCCAACAAGACTAAAGATAGGAAATTTATTTTTACATTGTTTGTCCCCTCAACTCTCAGTACTTGACAGAGTGAACAATTTTCCATAGTATTGATACTATGACAATGAGAAAGTTATCATATTATTAGTCATAAGAGGAACACTGGCAATGGTCAAACAAGAATTTGTCTAGGGACTTTTTTCTGGGAAGATGGTGGTTTAGACAGAGTGAATCTTAAAACCTCTGCACCCTTACACACCAAGATAGAAAACAATGAGCTTTGAGAAGAAAGAGGGACCAAATATAATAATGGGACAGAGCAGGGGCAACCCTACTGCAGCTTAACTAAAGAGGTACACCAAGAAAAGGCTTCAATTCTTGAACTGTCGGGTCTGAGGGCATAGAAGGGGAATCCCAGGATCCCAGGACTCCTCCCCCACATGCTGTGCAGAGTCTCCAGCGGCCCTGGAAATCTCTGGGCAGGTGGATGCACTGGTCCAGAAAGAGGGCCTTGCTGGCACTAGTCTCAGGGGAGTTAAACACAGGCACTGGAGAGATGACTGGAGGAGAAAACCAGAGAAACACAGCAAAAACACCTGGAAGATAGTGGCTTAGAGAGAGCCAAACCTCAGACCACAGACAGCTTGGCTTCCTCATACAGAGACAGAGAACTCAGGTCTTCAAGGGGAAAGAAAACCAGATCAAACACAGTGGACAGAGCAGGGGGACCCCACTGCTGGAGAGCTCAGTTCAGCGAAAACACTCCTTCTTGTCCCCCCATGGTTTTTTGTTTTTTTAAATTTGTTTTTTGTTCATTTTCCCCTCCTCTCAAGGTTTTAGCCTAAGGGAAGATTAAGCTATAAAATTAATCCAATCAGTACAGGATTAATCCCAACAATTAGATAGACAAGAAGTCTTCAGAGGGCAGAGAAAGTAACTACAAACCTCCATTGCCAGCTGAGGGAAGATCTTTCATCAAAGATCATTAAATACATCTGCTGAAACTAGCAGAACAAGGAAGGAAAAATATGAGTAAGCAACAGAAAAAGAGAAAAGAAATGACAATTGACAGCTTCTTTCAAGGAAGTGAAAAGAGAGCAAATGAAATAAAAATAGAAGAAGAGAAAGTAGTTCCAGTGAACTGGACACAGACTTTGGAAGATCTCAAAATTCGATTAACTCAAGAACTTAAAATTCAATTAACTCAAGAACTTCAAGAACTCAAAAAGCAATTAAGAGAGGCAAGAGAGGCTGAAGACAATTTGAAAAAGGAAATACATGAACTGAAACAAGAAAATAAAGTCTTAAAAGCCAGAATTGGCCAGCTTGAAAATGAAGCAAAGAAGGCAAAAGATGATCTACAAAGAAAATCAGACCAGAAGGAGAAGGATGACCAAAAAGCAAGGGATGAAATTCAGTCTTTAAAAAACAGAACTCAACAACTTGAAGCAAATGACTTCACAAGGCAGCAAAAATATATTAAACAAAGTAAAAAAAAACTGGAGGAGAATATTAAACACCTCCTTGATTCAATCAAAGATCTGGAGAACAGAGCTAGAAGAGACAACTTAAGAATTATTAGTTTACTAGAACATCATGATAAAAGAAAAAGTTTAGATAGCATCTTACAAGAAATTATCAGAGAAAATTGCCCAAAAATTCTTGAACAAGAAAGAAAAGTGAAAATTTAAAGAATCCACAGATCACCTACTACATTTAATCCAAAACTGACAACTTCCAGGGATATTATAGCCAAATTCAAAAACTACCAGACCAAGGAAAAAAATATTACAAGCTGCTAAAAAGAAATCATTCACATATCAGGGAACCACAGTTAGGATAACACAGGATCTGGCTGCATCTACATTGAAGGACTTGAAGGCATGGAACACAATATTCTGGAAAGCAAGATGACTGGGTATATAACCAAGAATCAACTATCCAGCAAAACTAACTATATTCTTGCAGGGGAGGATATGGTCATTCAATAAAATCAAGGACTTCCAAACACTCATCAAGGAAAAAACCAGACTTAAACAGAGTTTGCTGCCCAAACCCAGAAATCAAGAGAATCAACATGAGGTAATTAAGAGAATGGGGGGAGGAGAAAAAAATTCTTTTCTTTAAGGGACCCAACAAGTTCAATCAATTTGTATCCTAAGAAGAAAAGAAGATATTGGCAAATATTAAAAATTGTTATTACCAACAGAGTAACTAGAAGAAGTTTACATAGAGGGAACAGGGACAAACTGTATAGGATGAAATGTAAAGTGATACACACACACACACACACACACACATATATATATATATATATTCAAAACTGCGGGGAAGAAGGTAATAATGAGAAAAATAGGAAAACAAAAAGTAATAAATTTATATTCCATAAAGAAGCATGTGGGACTAACAGGGAAAAATAACAATACACTCTAAGGGTAAAGAGGTTAGAGAGAGGAAATATTCAATACTTAAGAGCTTTGAAATCAACTTAAAGAGGGAAAAACAATCAGATCCATTGGGGCAGATAATTGATTCACACCCTATAGAGAAGTACAAGGGTAACAAACGGGCTGGTGAGGAGGGAAGCAATACTAGGGAGGGAGAAGGCTTGGGGGAGAGTGCAGCATAGCTTTAAAGAACAATAAGAGGGGAATAAGAAGGGAGGGGGATAAAGGGAAGTACAACAAGGGAGGGGATTATAGGAACTGATTAAAAACAAAACACTGGTATAGAAGGAAACAGTGAAAGAAGAAAGGACAGGACTAGAAGAAGCAAAATGTCTGGGAATACACAGTTGATAATTATAACTCTGAATGTGAATGGGATGAACTCACCCATAAAATGGAAGCAAATAGCAGAGTGGATTAGAAACCAAAATCCTACCATATGTTGTCTACAAGAAACACACATGAGACAGACAGATGTACTTAGAGTGAAAATGAGAGGATGGAGCAAAATCTATTGGGCTTCAAATGAGAAAAAGAAGGCAGGGGTGCTATCATGATCTCTGAGAGAGCCAAAGTAAAAATAGATAAGGTTAAAAGAGATAGGTAAGGGGGCAGCTGGGTAGCTCAGTGGATTGAGAGTCAGGCCTAGAGATGGGAGGTCCTAGGTTCAAATCCGGCCTCAGACACTTCTCAGCTGTGTGACCCTGGGCAAGTCACTTGACCCCCATTGCCCACCTTTACCACTCTTCCACCTAAGAGCCAATACACAAAAGTTAAGGGTTTAAAAAAAAGAGAGATAGGGAAGGTAATTACATCCTAATAAAAGGCAGTATAAACAATGAAGAAATATCAGTACTCAATATGTATGCACCAAACAGTATAGCTTCCAAATTTCTAAAGGAGAAGCTAGTGGAGCTCAAGGATGAAATTGATAGCAAAACCATATTAGTGGGGGACCTCAACCTTCCCCTATCAGATCTAGACAAATCAAACCAAAAAATAAATAAGAAAGAGATAAGAGAGGTGAATGAAATCCTAGAAAAATTAGAGTTAATAGATATATGAAGAAAAATAAATAGAGACAAAAAGGAATATACCTTCTTTTCAGCAGCACATGGAACATTCACAAAGATAAACCATGTAATAGGGCATAGAAACATGGCAAACAAATGCAAAAAAGCAGAAATAATAAATGCAACCTCAGATCATAATGCAATAAAAATAGTTATTAGTAAGAATACATGGAAAGGCAAACCAAAAACTAATTGGAAATTAAAGAATATGATTCTACAAAATAATTTAGTGAAAGAATAAATCATAGAAACAATTAATAATTTCATTGAAGACAATGAAAATGATGAGACATATTACCCAAACCTATGGGATATAGCCAAAGCAGTTCTAAGGGGAAAATTTATATCACTGAGTGCATATATTAACAAATTAGGGAAGGCAGAGGTTAATGAATTGGGCGTGCAACTTAAAAAAAACTAGAAAATGAACAAATTAAAAATTCTCAGATGAAAACTAAATTATAAATACTAAAAATCAAAGGAGAAATTAATAAAATAGAAAGTAAAAGAATTATTGAATTAATAAATAAGACTAGAAGCTGGTATTTTGGAAAAAAACAGATAAAATAGACAAAGTACTGGTAAATCTAACAAAAAAAGGAAAGAAAAAAACCAAATTAACAGTATCAAAGATGAAAAGAGAGACCTCACTTCTAATGAAGAGGAAATTAAGGCAATCATTAAAAACTATTTTCCCCAATTATATGACAATAAATATAGCAATCTAGGTGATATGGATGAATATTTACAAAAATATAAATTGCCTTGATTAACAGCAGAAAAAAATAGAATACTTAAATAATCCAATATCAGAAAAAGAAATTGAACAAGCCATCAAAGAACTCCCTAAGAAAAAATTGCCAGGGCCTGATGGATTCACAAGTGAATTCTATCAAACATCCATGTCCCTAGGAACTCAGCAAAAGGGAAAAGGAGAATTTTGAATAGTCCATGACATCATTTTTTATGGAGTCAATCTGGAACATCCCCTCTGATGTGTACATATCAGTACCATATCAATATTATTTTTTTCAATTCAATCAATTTTATTTTTCAGTTCACTCCTTTTACTTTTTCCTGTAATGTTTTGTTGTATTTTCCCAATAGCATGTAGAAAAAAATATTAATATTTGTTTTCTGACATTTTGGCAATCACATTATCTTCTTCCTCTACTCCCTCCCCAAAATGGTAAGTAATCTGATATAGGTTATACATGTGCTATCATGCAATATATATTTCCATATTCCTTATGTTGTAAAAGAAGACATAGATTACACATATAAGAAAAAGTCTATGAAGGAAATTAAATAAATTGGTACGCTTCTATCCACATTCAAATTCCATCTATTCCTTTGATGGTACTAAAAAATCCACCCTACTCTTAATCCAATTTTGTTGGGAGATATGAGATATATGTATATGTATATGTACATAGATGTACTATCTATGTACATATACATAGACACATGTCATCAATATGTTTTATACTATTCACAGCTCCAGTTAACATAGTCTCTCCCATTTCCTTAGTTCTAAAGAATTTTGCCTAAGGCTTTAACCCCATGAAATTCATACAGAAATACTATGATTATTTTTACTTTATGCATTTGGCCTAAAAGGTGTCTTAACAATTTACTGCCCAACAAATACTGTCTGCCATATAATATGGAGTTTTTCAGAGTGCCTGCTCTATAACAGCTTGGGCAAAACTACCAGGCATTTCCAGGCTCAGTAAGACAATTCATTGTTATACAAAGCTCCTGGGGAGAGAGCCTAGATCAGTGACTTCACTAAAATAGGAGACTCCCAGGTGAGGAATTTCTTTCTACCAATGCTGGTCACTACCTTCTCAGTAACTTTGAGGCTTAGAGAGATAACTAGAACAAACAGCACACAACATTCTTGTGTACAGGAGGAACCAGGTTAAAAGTAGTTCTTATCTGATTTTAATGTTTTGATAAATTAATAAAAAAAGGAATATATAAATATATGTGATTTTCTAATTCAATATGCAGCACCTAGAGATCCTTATATACATTTTAATGGCCCTTTTGCAATCATTTTGACATATTTTGAAACAGTAATGAGAGCTCAGCATAGCCATTACCTTGGAATTTATCCTTAATCAATTCTGCATCCAGGTGTTGCTAAGCATCTTTCCTAAGGACAAATAAATACAATAATAAATTAAAGTCAAGAAAAAAAAAACACTTATTGGAAAAATCATTAGATTCAGAGGCAGAAAACCTTAGTTGCCTGACCAGGACTACTAGTAGCTAGTGTGAGGAGAGATTTGGTCCCTTCCTCCCACATAACCCCACAATTAAATTGATGTAGTCACAGGATTTAATTACACAGGATGAGGTTTTAATTTGTTAACAACTTCCACACACTAGCTATGGTTGTCACTTTAAATTCATTGATCCTCAGATTCCTCAACTATAAAATATAGGCAATAATACTTGTACTACCAACCTCACAGAGTTGTTGGGTAGAAAAAGAGATTTGAATTACAAAATGTAAATCTCTATGTAACTACTATATTCCTAACCCTAATTTTTTTCCCTGCAAACAAATAACTGTTTCAGGGTGAAAATATAGTCTTTCAATTTCAATAGAAATATACACCTTTTTTTTTCCAAATACTTGCAAGGAAGAACTTTAACTTCTTTTTTAATGTCATTTCTTTTTATATTTGCAATTACATTAGCAATATAGATTAACTATCTCAGAATTCATTCCAAGTTTTAATTTTTACCTAAAAATTTAAAGTATAGACATTTGTGGTTTCCACTTTCTATAGTACTTTTCAAGAAGGAACCTCCAATTGCTCCTCTGGAATTTCACTGACTAAAGAAAGAATCAGTCATTTTTCTTGCAGTAATATCCCACTGGTCCATCCTTGCCATTACATAGGACTATGTTGTGGTGCTAGTGGTGGAAGGGAATCACTACTGGGACAGGGGAACAAGTCCAGGCCTGGGTAATTAGTCATCCCTGGTTCAGCCAAGATTTAGTCTAAAAGGCAGGTTAAAAGATGTTCCAGGCAGTGGAAGTCATATTTTTAAAGGGGTTAGAGGCAAGCTGAAGTTGTTTGGGGAGCAATTAGATGAGGCTTAGTTGACTGATGGGCAGAGATGATATGAGAATCCCTGAGACAGATCAGTTGTCATCAGGTGGATAGGTAGGTCCTTTGACTGATTCTTCAGATACTTATATGATATTGACTTTTGCCCTAGTGAGTTAGAGGCAATTTCCTGAAGGAGTGCCCTGTGATGCTATCAGAGACATGACTCCTGGTTGGTTTGATAGCCTTTAGCTGAGGATAAAAAGGAATTCTCAGTTGACTGGCAATCTCCCCAACCATGAATACAAAACTAAGTTGGCCCCAAAATTGCCCCTTGATTCCCAAACCCTGTAACTCAAGAGCCTGCTGAGAAAGGACCACCTTCAGTAAAAATGGTAATTGGTGAATTTGGTCAAAACTAACATGGGTCATTTAGTACCTTTACCTATAGTGCTGTTTTTAATGTTTGCTTTCTGCTTGTCACTTTCAAGGTAACATTGAATATCACTAATTAGTATTAATGTCTTTAATGACCCAAATACCAATATAAAATGTGAAATGAATGCTGAGTTTTTGTATAACGTAAATAGCTACATAAGAATATGGCAGAAACAATATAAGGGTGTTAAAAAAGTACTCATAGACTAAGCATTTAGTCTTAAAGGCAGGTGAAAAGACTAGAATTTAGGATTTAGAATCCATGGATTTTCATTCAAATATAGACCCTGCTGCTTACTACTTGCGCAACCTTAGGAAGGTCTGTAAACCTCCCTGAGCCCCACTCAGTGTACTCAACCCTAAAATGAAGGAGTTGGTTTAGGTCTCTGAGGCCTCTTTAAACTTGAAATCTATGTTATAATATTTGCATTTTCTTCTATAGCCATAAAAAGACTAACATTGAAGTAATATCAGATTTGATTTATTATATTCGTTGTGGCACTCTTAAATGCCTCTTCTGCAATTTAAGGGCATGAATTTTGTTTAAATTGCTGTTTTAAATGTCCCTGTTTATCAAATTTATCCGTTTTATTCTCTACAGCTATACTACTCAGCTGTATGACAATAAGGCAACCTGGGTTCTATTCAATGCTCAATGTACTGAATAAGCTCTCTGGTTATGGAGAAAAATTGGATAATAATGGGAAAGATGAACTGTATGATAGACACGGTCATGTATGCACCACTAAATTATTTTATATATATATATACATATATATAGTTAAATCTATAATATACATGTATATGTCTATTGATATATTTATATGTTATAGGCCTTTCTTCCATGAAATTTTAAAAAATTAATCTTTAACTCTTCTTCTACTAGTATTCTTAAATTTAGAAAAGCCTGTGATGTGTACATAGCACCATGACTACTTGAAGATAAAGTGCCACTCCATCCTTATTTGCTACAGACTTAAATGAGCCCTTTGATGGCATGGATTTTCTCACTTTATTAGCCATGCTCTACTCTTATTCACTTCTATTTCAGTACAGTAACAAAACTATTCCATAGATCCCAAGTGGCTTTTTTCTCCACCTAGCTTGTCAACATAGAAAAAAGTGAGACTACGAGAGCCATGACAGGGCATTTTTGTACCCTCAGCCAGTTTCAAAATTGAGCCTCACTAAGTTTGAAAATTATACTTATTCTTCTCACTGGAGGCCTTGAGATTTTACTGTATGCAGTATATGAGATGATTTATTGCAATAGGAAGGCCCATGTGCTAGGAAAGAAGCAATTTTCTAAGATAAAAAATATGTGCACATCTAAAGAGTTCATTTTTAAAGTGCTTTGTTGCATCACCTATGTTCTGTAGCCTATAAAGTTACTTAGTTTGCCCCTGGTCCTGACATATTGACATGCATCACTATGGATATTCATTCATCCTTTTCCCACAAAAGGCATTTCTTGTCCATCTGATACTTCTCTAAATCTCTGCCTTGGGTCTGTAACTAATTAGTTATGGAGACTTGCCTGAATATTCAAATTGCATTGCATGGAGGATTCCTGTGTTCCCTACCATATGTGAGTATAACATTCTTTTCAGTGGCTGCCTAATGGGAATTTTTTCCCATTAGGGAAAATGGGAATAGGCTATCTTTTTATTATTATAATATTTTAAATGTATTTTCATTTAAATGTACTTACTCACTTTTTGTTACATTAAAATACTCTGTTAAGTCCCTTCCCCCATTAGAGAAGGCAGCACTTGACAAAAAGATATGTATATATAAAACTGTATCTTCTTTCTGTTTATCAGTTCTTTCTCTGGAGGTAGATACACACAAGTCATTCTTCAAACAATATTTCCTTTGCTATAAATAATGTTCTCTTGGTTCTGCTAGATTTTACATCATGAGATGTAAAATAGATAATGTGAATACATTAAATGAAAGTGGTTTTATACAAATAAAACTAATATAGCCAAGTTAAGAAGGAAAGCAGAAAGCTGAGGGACAAATTTTTATACAGTTTCTCTGATAGAAATAACATATATGAAATATGTAGAGGACTTGGTCAAACACATAAGAAAATGAGCCATTCCTCAACTGATAAATTGTTAAAAGATACTAACGGAGACATTTTGAATGAAGAATTCAAAGTTACATATAACTACATGAAAAAAATGCTCTACATCATTATTTATTGGAGAAGTGCACATCAAAATAACTATCATATTGGCTGCAAAATGATAAATGTTGGAGGGGATGTGGAAAAATGGGGACACTAATACACTGTTGGTAGAATGGTGATCTGGCTGTGTCTTTTAAAACTGCCAGACTGAGAGTCTTATATTCTTTCCTGCTCATTTTTTTCCTGCTGCAAACAGAGAGTGAAGATCACAGTTCACCTAGAGTGGCAGGGTGGAGAGGACATAAACTGAACCACTGAGAGGAGAAAGACTTCTTCCCTCTGATCTCTCTTTTATCATCCCTTCAAGAAATGGTCCTGTAGTTGCTTATTTCTGTACTATTTTATTTGTACTCCTTGGTTTCAGGTTCAGATGGTAGCCCCACTGGACCCAGAAGTTTGAGCCATGGAGACCTTGGAGCTAGGATTCCAGACTGGTGGAGATTGGTCATACGTGTAGGTTAACCACAACAGAGAATTATCATTATATTCCAAAGAAAAGAATAGCAGAAAGAGGTTCAAACAGTTGCAAAATTTTCAGTTTAGGTCAGAAATGATGAAGAGCCAGCAATAAAGAGATCATTGGGGAAGTTGAAAAGAATAGTTTCAATTGAGCCATGGGAACCAAACCCATGTTATATAGGTTTGAAAAGAGAGTTGGGAGGTCAGAAAGTTGAGGAAATGGCCTTAGGGAGTTTTTCTGATTTAATTGTAAAAAAAGAATAATAACAAAATTATAATTTGAGGGGTTATAGAACCATTGGAACATTTTATTGGGTTTTTTTGTTGTTTTTTTTTTAGATTTGGACAGTTCTGAGCTTGTTTGTAGGGAAGGAGCCTGGAGATAAGGATAAACAGAAAATTAAAAGGGTTGAGAATGATCAAAGGAGAAAGTTCTGAGGAAAGGCCAGCCAATGTCTTATAAATCTCTTTGTGATTAATTATGTGTCTTACTATGTGTCTGAGACTGGTTTATTCCAGTCAAACCCTAAAGGTTCTGGGGACAAATGTTATCCCTAATTTATTCCTGCCTCTAAAGATTCCAATCAGATCCTCCTCAAAGGAATTTCAAATTCCTCATTTTCTAACAACGAACACTGTTCAAAAGTAGAATGTTTTATCTCAAGAGAAGGCGGATTTCTCAGAAGTCTCGAAGCAGAGACTGGATGACCACTTGTCAGGAATATTATAACAGGGATTCCTTTGGGGAGTTTGATTCCAATTGCCTCAGGGCAACTCACCTACCTCCTGGGGATTGGAAAATGGCAATGCCCAAATTAATCTGCTCTCTCAGACTTTCTGTTTAGCTGATGACTAAGTAAAAAATGATTCAAAAATACTAAAATATCATTCTCAATAAGCAACAATGTTTCACCCTTGTCTCTCATAGTTCTCAAAAATGCAGAAGTAAAAAAGAATGAGAAATGAATTAAAACAGCTAGTGATTTTGTACCATTTTAAGGTTTACAGAACACTTTACAAATATTGATTTGAATAGCACAAGAACCCTATGAAGTAGATATTATCTCCATTTTACAGATGGAGAAATTGAGTCTGAAAAAGGTTTAATTTATCTAAGGGTCACAGTGATAACTGTCTGAAGCAAGATCCAAATTCAAGTCTTCCTAACTGCAGAGTAAGTACTCTATCTACTGTACCATTCCATTGCCAAGTTTAGTATAGTTTCTCTACCCAACTCCCCCTATCACTCTCCATCTCTACCTAAGTGGACCATCATCGAGAAACTATTTCATATTAGGATAAAGAACAAAGAAGCAGCTTTGAAAAGGTGTATACGTTGTGACCCTGCTGTTCAGGAAAATAAGATAAAACACCAAAAGGAATAGAACTTGACTGGAGCCATTTTGAGATAACAGAAGGCTAGCAGGGATATTTAGCAATAACTAAATGGCCATCCTAAGCAGAGGAGACAAAAAACGAGGAGTTACCATGTCAGGAAGTATTTCATCTAAGGAGGTAGAAGTAAACAAAGAATAAACATGCAGTAGGGGAGAAGAGAATGAATAGACTTCTCATAATTCCCTCTCTAACTCTTGGGGAGGTAAATATGTTCTGAGATAGCAGGATCATCTCCAAGTGAGCTAAAGAAAAATTGATTGCTATATAGATATTTGCCCTTGAAAAAGCCTGGGAATGTCAACCAAATGATATAATTATTATTCACTTTGATATAATACTTTAAGACTTACATGACCTACATTCTCTCATTTGAACTTTCCAACAACCTGAAAAGTAGTTGCTATTAATATCCTCAAATAAGGAAACTAAAGTTCACAGAAATCAAATTAACAGCACTAAGTGCATACTATGTACCAAGCATTGTGCCTAGTGTTAGGAACACAAATACAAGCAATAAAGAAAGTCAGTTCTTGCCTTCAAGGAGCTTACATTCTAATGGAAAAAGACAACATAATAAAAGGAACTTCAAAAATGGGTAGGAAGGTAGGGGAGTAGGAAAGTACATGTTTGGAGCCATAAAGGAGAAAAAAGTTGAAAGACAGGAATGCAGTCCCAAGAGGTATGAAGGCATGAAATCTGGACAATTTCCTTGAAATGATTTTCCCAAAAGAACTGACCAATCAGAGGGAAGGGATGCTGTAGTGACATGATTTTCCTGAATAAGAAGTCTGTTATATCATAGTGGAGGAAGAAATTAGCAAAGTGACTCACCCACCCACAAAACTCCTATAATTAGAAGTAGAATTTGAACCCAGGTTTTCCTGACTCCACATCCAATATTCTATTCATTAAACCATGCTAGGAAGCTGAGAAAGGGAGAAATATCACCATGCTTCATGGACCCTTTTAAGCAGGTTTTCTACAAAGAAATAATAGGTTTGAGAACTGGAAGGACCTAACTCCAATGCCTTTGCAAATGAGAATTAGGCTCCAAGAAATTTCAGTGAGAAAAAAAAGGCCCCTATGTACTAAAATATTTGTAGTAGCTCTTTTTACAAAAGGAAAAAATTAGAAACATGGAGTTGCCCAACATCTGTATAATTGAATAAATCATTATATAAAAATATAATGGAAGAAATACCTATGAGGTCTCTATCCCAAAGAGATTAAAAATAGGGGAAAAGAACCCACCTGCACAAAGATATTTTTAGCAATTCTTTTTGTTGTGGTAAAGAACTGGAAACTGAAGACTAGTCCATTAATTGGGAATGGCTGAACACAGTTTAGTATATAATTTTTTTTTTAATTTTAAGTTTAATTGTAAATTTTTTCCATGGTTACATAATTCGTATTGTCTTCCTTCCTACTTCCCTCTCCCTTCCCAGAGTTGACAAGCAATTCCTCTGGGTTATACATATATTATCACTCCAAACCTATTTATATGTTATTCATTTTTTGTAATGTAGTAATCTTTTAAAACCAAAACTCCAAATCATATATAAATAAGTGATAAAACATATGTTTTCTTCTGGATTTTTACTCCCATGGTATATACTTTTAATGGAATACTATTGTGCCAAAAGACATGATGAATAATGTGATTTTTTTAAAAACCTGGAAAGACTTTTATGAAGTGATACAAAGTAAAGTAGAACCAGGAAAACACTGCACATTGTAATAATAATCTATGATGATCAACCCTAAATGACTTAACTATAAGGCAAGGATCTAGGACAAGTCCAAGGGACTCATGATGAAAGAGAATATCCACTACCACGGAAGGAACAGATAGTGTCTGAATGCAGTTTGACACATACTTTCTTTACTTTCTCCATGAATTTTTCTCTACCATAAGCAATATGTTTCTTGTTTCACAACAAACATGGAAATATGTATTATATAATCATATATGTACAGCCTATATCATATTACCTGCCTTCTTGGGGTGAGGTGGAGGGAGAGAGCATGGATTGCAAAATGTCAGAAACAAAATATTAAAAATTGTGTCAATATCTAGAAAATTTTTAAATTTAAAATTTAAATATATAACAGAATATTATTTTACAGTAAGAAATGATAAAAAGGGATGGTTTTGGGCAAGCTGGAAAAACCAGTATGAACACAGTGATGTGAATAAAAAAAAGAAAACAATTTATACAATTGTTATAATTAAAAATCAATCTTGGAGACTTTATACTTTAAATGTATTACTATTTGTTGGTAAAGAGAAAGAAAGAGAGGAAGAAGATCACCAGACAAACTACCCAAACTCTCTGTCCTTTATCAGGTCCTAGATTCCCAACTAACTCTGGCCCACTTAACAAGCAATAGCACGGGGGCCCAGCTAACTACATAGTCAGGCAAGATAAATTAAGGAGAGGGCTTATGTTCAGGGAGGGACTGGAGCAAAAAGAGACCAAGTTACCACTTGTCCTGGCTCTTATACTCCCAAGACTTTACACCTAGTTGGTTTTTGATTGGACAGTTTGGGTCATGTATTCTGATATCCAGGTGAATAAATGGAGATTTTGAACTTTGGACTTCATCTCCCATAAGTCCCTTAGTTTTCCCAAAATTCCCTTTAATCTCTCCTGTACCTCCATGTTTGCATGGTCAGGTTATCATTTTAAGGCTGTAACTCTTCCCTCTTCCTCTTTTGCTCTCAAGAGCGGGCTGGGTAAGTTTAGCACCTTTTCCCACTAGTTTTTTTATGTTAGTTTATTGTTAATGAAACTTTATTAAATATAATATTTAGTTATTGAATATTAATTTTAATCTCCACACAGGCATATAATCACACCATGCCACTGGGTCAGAGGTTTAGCATGGGGGCTTCCATTAGCCCATTTTGTAAGTTAGAAACTTCACTATCACTCTATGTCCTACCTTAATGTGCATGTATCAGATATGAGTTATATTTTTATGTTAGTTTCACACACAATAACACAATAACTGTAAAGAAAAACAAACTTGAGAGTTTTAAGAACTGCAATTATTGCAATGGCTAACCATGATTTCAGAGTACTGCTGATAAAGCTTACTATTAGCCTCTTGACAAAGATATGATTAAATTAAAGAGAATTTTATTTTTGAACATGGCCAATGTAAGGAGTTGTTTTGCTTGGCCATCCATATCTGATAAGAGGATTTTATTTTTATTTCTTTTCATTTTTAGAGATGGAAGGAGTTGGGGAAGAGAGACCACAATGAGGTTATTGAAATAAAAAAGAAATAATTTTTAAAAGGAAGAAAGAGAAAGGAAGAAAAGTTGAATGTTGGATTTAGTGTACACTTACAGTGAAAAAGCAAGTTGTATGTAATAGAGATTCTCAGATTCATATTTAATTTTTTTCCTGTTTTCCATTTTATATGAGTATAACAAAGTCATTCAATCAGTTCTCAGCAGACAAGTTCATCTAATGACTTCCAAGAACTTCTAAATGTGGAGATTTGACTTATTCACTTAATTAATCCTAATCTTTATACTCACTTGAGGTGAAATCCCTAATTCATTGTCTTTTGTAGCTTTCTTGACTAAATTCTAGGATAAGCTACTTATTTATCAAATACATTCATTGTTCTTAGAGCTTATTCTTCTTGACCTTTCTGCAACATTAGACACTTTTAACCATCCTTTCCTCCTGGATACTTTCTCCTCTACAGGTTTTCATGGCACTGCTCTCTCCTCATTCTCTTCCTGGATATCTGACTACTCCTCAGTCTACTTTGCTCATTCATCATTGATGTTATATCCATTAATGTGGGTGTACTCCAAGGATCTGACCAAGGTCATCTTTTTTTTTTTCTTCTCTACACTCTCTCATTTATTTCTCAAGTTCAATTCCTCCTTCTATGCCACAGTCTTCCAGAAAAGTCTACTCCTTTTCCAAACTTCTCTATTTCTGTTGAAGGCATCTCCATCTTTTTAGTCTCTCAGGCTTGTAACTTCATCATTTTATTAGATTCCTCACTCTCCTTCACCCTCCATATATAATCAGTTGGCAGAGCTTTCTAGTCTTCCTTCCCAATAACTCTCACATCTGACACTTTCTCTCTACTCACAGAGTTGCCATCTTAGTTTATGACTTTATTACCTTTGTATCCCTATTATCTACCATGATTCCTGAAATAAGCTATAGGCTTTATAAAGGGTTATAGAATGACTCTCACATTGATTATTGATTATATAGTTTCCTAAATGGTCTGCCTTTCTCGAATTTCTCCCTACTCCAGTCCCTCCTACACATATCACTAAAGTGATTTTCTTAAGTGAAGATATGACTATATAAACTCTCTTACTCAAATCCAGTGGCTCCCTAATGACTCTAGGATAAAATATAAATTCCTTTTGTTGGCTTTTAATCTACCTCACAACCTGGCTCCAATCTATCTTTCCAGCACTCTTAGACATTACTCTTCCTCCCAAGTTCTATGATACAGCCAAACTGACCTGATACTCTCTATTTTATAGATATCACAGTCCATTGCTTAGCTCAAAACCATTGTACTGGCTAGCGTCTAACCCTAGTTTGCTCTCATACTTCTGCTCTCCCTATCATAATCCCTGGTTTCCTTTAAGACTCATCTAGAGTGCCATCTTATATGTAGAGTCTTTCCTGACGCCTATTCTGCTAATGAGACTCCTTCCCCTAATTATCTTTTATTTATATTTAATGTATTATGTATATATGTTCTCCCCCAATAGGATATAAGATCCTTAACTAAGGAGACCATTTCCCTTTTGTCTTTGTATTCCCAGTGCTTTGTATCATGTTTGACAGATATTAGGTACTTTATAAATATTTCTCAAACAATTAGTATTTATTATTTAAATAACATAACCATTGTGTTGTTTAGGTTAGCTTGAGTCCCTGGGCAAATCACTTAATGTCTATTGGCTTCAATTTCCTTATCTGTAGAATGGGGATAATACCAACTACCTTTTACATTTCTTGTGAGGAACAAATGATATAATAACTGTAATATGCTTTGCACAGTGGCTGGCAATAGTCACTACATAAACGTTAGTTGTTATTATTATTAACCTGAAAGAACATTTTCCAGGACTCTCCAATATACATTGTACATTCTAGTTAGGCTAGTGCCTCCATCTTCCCACAGTCACTCACTGTTCATATTTATCTCTATGCTATAATTCTTGTTTTTGCCCTTACTCAGATTGCCCTCCCTGATCCATCTCCTTCAGTGTAAGGGTAAGTCTGACAAGCATGTCCCAGCTCTGTCAAAAAGGCAGCCAGAATAACCAGTCTATACTAAAAGGCACTCTGTCATCATGATTTTATATGGGTACTTGTCATCCCTCATAATAGATCTGTTGTGTGAAAAAAAGGAGGAATGATGATGGGAGAAGGAAACAAAAGGAAAGGAAGGGAAGGAAGCTGGGGTAGCACCCAGCCCCAGTAGAGAAATTAACCTGAGCCCTTTGGAGCAGAACAAAAACAGGCTAGATTTCAGGGATATTAAACTGGATTTATTTTAGGGCTTTGGAAAAGAAAGGTTTGGGAAAGTTAGGAGTTAGATCTCTGGCAGCTATATCAGGACCAAAGCTCTCTGGGGCAAAAGGCTCTCAGAAGCCAAAGGATCTATCCTCCATTCTGGAGAAAAGGTGCCCAAAACCTGTGCCTCCTCTCTCCTTTTATACTTTCTCAGACACCTCCCACAAAAGAAGTGGGAGATGTCTGAGGAAGTTAAGGTAGAGAGTCCTGGGAGATGTAGTTTTCCAGGGTTCAGAGGCATTTTAAAAGGCACAGATCTTTAGCATCATAAGGACAAGGAACATGCTCTAATCATCTTAATTTCTGGCAGCTCTTTAGTACCTAACACAAATTTTTAAACACAGTAGCTGTGCAATAACTATTTGAATCAAACAAAATAGAATCCTAGGAATAAGAAGCAACAATGATTCTGTAAAATGGAGCTGATTCAATCCAAAGAAAAATACATTAGGTACAAGAATCTGGGGAGCAAAACCCCCATGTTAATATTATGTTATTATCCCCATTCCCAAGAGGAACACTCTTAGGAGGTAGACACTACAGTGATAAAAAAATATTCCCAGGCAAGAGACAGATATGCTGATTCCCTCAAAGATACATAATCTCTGAGATGGAAGGCACAACCAGAAATGGTTCAAAATGATAGAAGTAGTCACAAAATTATTGTCACAAAGACAAAATATGAGAAGACATTTCCCCTCTGACTTCTAGGAAGTGGTAGAGGATTCATGAGATCAGATAATTTTCAAAATACTAATCAGTTTTGATTATTTTTTCTTTTATTCTTATTTATTTCTCTTAAAAAATAAATTTCATGTTATCTAACATAATTCTGTGGGAAGAGAAAGGAAAGAGAATAGGAGAAATTTAGGTAATATAAAAGCAAAAAATCAATAAAATTGATTTTAAAAATTTAAGAATAATTGAAGTGGTAGCAGTGATAGGGTGTCTCTATTGTTTCTTTCCTAGCTACCTACAAATTTGTTCAAGTTTCCTCATCTTAAAAAAATTCCTCGACAATGCCATCTGCTCAAGTGATCTTTTATGTATTTCTCTATTTTCATGCTAAACTCCTAGAAAGAGTAATCCATATGAACCTGGAAAAAATGCAGAACTATTAAAGTGGTCATAATATGGGCAAGGAGAATATAATCAAAAAACACCACAGAGACCCACCACCTTGGGAAGATTATATTCCCAGGGAGGCACAGAGAACCAAAACTCTAAGACTTCCCACTGAACTACAGAAAATGGAGTGCTTATTTAGATTCTGGTGAAAGTGGGGGAGCAATAGTCTAATGGCATGAATTTACAGAACCTCTTAAGGTTCTTTCTTAAAAGAAGCAATAGCCATAGTCATTGATGCTGAGGGGACTAAAATGTATATAAGGTTTTTGATTGTCAGCAGATAATCCTAGCTAGAATGAGATATTTAAGAGTTTATTGTCATCTTTAAATGCAGTCCGTGGGGAAGTGGCAAACTCAATTCATAGTTAATTCGATCTTTGTCTATCTTTTGTGCTAACTTTCAGGAAACACTTACTGCCTCTACTACAAACCTGTTCATATCTCAATATGTTGTAATCCAACTTCTGAGCTCATCATTGTACTGAAATTTCTCTCTTAAGGCTCAAACTTTACCTCTAAGTTGCTATTTAAGAAAAACCTTCTCTTAGAATTCTTCTTCTTGACCTTTCTGTCACATTCTATGCCATCTGTTTTTCCTGGATTCTCTCTGTTGTCTGAATTTGCCATAATACTGCTCTCTTCTGATTCTCCAACCCCCAAATCCCCCACCCCGACCTGGCCTCTAATTTGGTCTCTTTTGTCAATTCAATGTATTTGTCCATCACTCTGTGGTAACATCAATTAAACTCATATTGTTAAAATTTATTCCATAAGAGTTGGTTTGAGTAACCTTGACCACAATTCAGATAAGGACATACCTGCTTATTTAGGACTTTTAAAATTTTGAGTGTTATCTTTCCTTTAAGTGAACAAATTGACATTGCTTCCTTGAAATGTATCTGAGAGCAGTAACTACTTAAAGTAAAAGCTCGGTTGTCATTTCACCAAAGTGAAATATACCTCAAGGCTGAAATGTGGATTCCTTTTCAATGGACAAGTTATTTAGAGATTAAATAATTTGGTAGTTCATTTCCTAAAGATGTTTTATATTACTAACCTTAAAAGTCTGTTGTTTGTCATTATTTTGCCCTATAATAGGAAACCACTGAAAGATCTTTAGTTCCAAAATTGCAACAATGTTTGTCATCTCAGACCAAAGGGATTACTTTTTGTTATTGCTGTAATAATAGCTGTAATAATATTTATACAGACCATAGAGTCTGTATAAATATTATCTCATTTCTCCTTATAAGTAGTTGCTATTATCATCCACAATTTATAAAAGAAATAAAGAAATGAAGTGGCTTGCCCAGGGTCACACAGTAAGTAAGTGTTGGAAACCAAATTTGAACTCATAAGATGAGTCTTCCTAACTCCATGCCCAACACTCCATCCATTATGATACCTAGCTTTTGTTTTATAATGCCCTAGTTTCTAGAATTGAACAGCCAGATTTTATCTGTTCTTTAATATTTGTTTACATTTCTACTTAATTAGTATTGAATATTGACTTAGGTAAAATGACGATAGATGCTTTTAGTATGTGTGCTGCATTATTATGAATGAAGAATTATGAAAGAGAGACAGAAGGAAGGAGAGAGGAAGGAAGGAAAGAAGGAGCCATCTTCAGTGCTGTCACGACATCTCCCATCTTTGATGGTGCAACTCTCACTAGGCATCTGGGGAATATGCCAACCCCCACAGGGCTGATTTGAGACAAAAGACCTCTATGCCTGACAACTGATGAATACTGAGACCTGAGTAATATTGTAACATGTTCAGCCCTCTCAAGATCTAATAATTTTAAGAAATATACTTTAATAAAACTTCCTTAAGGATAGATGTTCTGTGCTTGTGGTGTGTCCCTTTCTTCTCTGAGTGTGCTAGTTAACCTATCACTTAATAAATGTGCAATTGCCACTAAATTGCTACATAATATGGATGGGAGAATTTAATCAATTCCCCTATAAAATTATCTCCTATAGAGCCCTCCAATTAACTGTAACTCAGTTAATAAAAGTAGGATACCAAATCACTTTCAATGTTTGCGTATCTTCCAAGGCTCTATCTTAACTCTCACAAGGGTTAAAATAGCAATTCTACTGATGGCACCTAAATCTGTATACAATATTTAAACCTGAAAATCACCTGAAATCCAATTCTACATATCTACTGTCTACTGCATGTTTTTACCTTCATGTACTACTGGCACCTCAAATTCAATATTTTTAATCTTGAACTTATACTTTTTTCCTAAAACTTCTCTTCCAAACTCCTTTATTTTTGTTGATTGAATGACTGTGTAATACTATTTGTAGCTTCATAGTGACAACTGTGGCTTACAGTTTCTATTTTCCAATTGCCGACTTGTGTAAAGAGATGACCAATCGACAATTGACACTATTATTCTAAAAAAAAAGTATTGTAGAAGACAAATATACAAAAGGAGGAATTGAGAAGCACAGAGTAAGATTTAAGAAGTCAATCAAAAATTATTGAGGATGGGGAAGTCACTTAAAACTTGAGAAAGTGAGGATGGGAATGAATTTACTGAAGAAAATTATAGGGAGCCATGCCTCTATATGATTTTTTGGGGTCCTGAGCGGCGTGGTGGCATAGGATGGTTAAAGCAGGAGAAAGAAAATGAGAACAACTAGACTAGTGGTTAGCCCATGCTGTTCCAAATTCTGCGGGCTTGGGAGTTTATTATATACTGATTTCAAACAAAGAACACAAAAAGAGTCTCCGTTATAAGGGGGTAATAAATCACACATAATCCATTGAAGTCTAAAGAATAAAGGTGCAAAGACAAATGGTCAAACTTCAACCACCAACTTAGTAGGGGATAATTCTGGGAGAGGAAATACCTCATGGAGATGCTCACCAATTGAAATCTGCATTTGGTCCAATGAAATTCAGACTAAAGACTCCAGTTCTAATTTGAATATGCAATCTTATCTAAGTAACATTTGTTAGGATTTAGGCTTCTCAATTATCAAGGAAGAGAATCATCAACTCAGTAGATGCTGGTCTGCCACTTCAAAGCTCTCCAATAAGAATTCTAAGAAAGGTGGGGATCAAAGACTGAGTCAAAAGAGGAGCCTCAGATTTTTATCTCAGATGGCCCATTCTGTCTGTCCTGACATGCAGTGCAGAAAAATCATACACACAGTTTTACTTGCCAATGATTTTGTAATGGGATCCAGATAAAATATCTATTACAGACTCTGTTTCTCTAAATGACTCCTAATAGCCTCTTGGAGGGATCAAGTTGATTTTGGATTAACCTACCTGCTGGTACCAGAGCTTTTTGGGGCTTAGGTGACCAGGACCAAACACAAAGACTGCCTCAGTCTGGATTGGTCACATAGGGAATCCAGATAACAGGCCCTAAATTTGATCCTATTTCTCCAATGGTTTTAATACATCGAACGGCTTCCCACAGAAAATACCAGTGAATTCCAGGATAGCAGAATTTTGAAGGCCAGTCTCAACTGGCAGAAAAATCCTCAGCACCTAGTTATATGAATCTCCAAGAAATGTAGGAAATGAGTGAATCTTAAAGGGAAAATAGCCAAGATGGAAGAGAATGTGGACTGACCCAACTGATCTCTACCAAGTCACCCTCCAAACAACTTTGACATAATGCATCAAAACAAATTCTAGAGCCATAGAACCCACAAAAGGAAGAGGTAAAATAATTTTTCAGCCCAATCCAGAATAATATAGAAGGTTGGCACAAAAGATAGATCAATACAGGGTGGAAATGGATCACAGATCATCATGCTGGAGATTATCAGCCACAGATAGTAAGGAAAATTAGAAGATTACAGAAATCCCTTTTCTGGATTTGAGTGCAAGACTCTGACATGTTGCCCATAGGCAGATCAAAGTCATAGTCCTAGGTCATTGTCCCAGGGTGAGGATGAGACCTAGCAGCACTTATTGAAATAAGGGAAGAGAGGAACCAAGTTGGAAAAAAAGATTTGTGGTTGTTCACAAATAAGAGCACAGGCCAGAATATTAAACACCCTCTCCTTACTTCATTATACCTTACAAGAAATGAAAACTTATAGATTTCCAGAGCCAGCTCTGAAGGTAGCTCTACAAAGAACTTAAAGCTTAGGATAGGACAGAGCACCCACCTGTAATAACTGTTCAAGTTAAATGGTAAGAAAAAAACAACTGGAAAATGAGCAAAAAAAAAAAAAGAAAGAAAGAAATTCAACATAGAAAGTTATTTTGGTGACACAGAAAACTAAAACACAAACTCAAAAGAAGATAACAAAGTCAATATTGCTGCATCTAAAATCTTCAGGAAAAATATGAAATCAAATAACAGAGGTGAAAGAAAAACTAAGAAATGAAACAAGAGTAATGCAGGAAAATTATGAAAAACATTTTGACAGCTTGGTAAAGGAGGCACAAAAAATAATGAAGAAAATAATGCCTTCAAAAACAGAATAGACCAAATTAGTAGGAGGCACAAAATCCCCTAAAGAGAAGTCTTTAAAATAAAAACTGACTAAATGGACAAAGATACAAAAAGTTACTGAAGAAAAGAAATTATTAAAGAGTAGAATTGGCCAAATATAAAAGAAGGAACAAAAGGTCACTAAAGAAAATAATGCCATAAAAATTGGAATTGGACAGATGTAAACTAATGACTCCATGAGACATCAAGAAACAATCAAACAATATGTTGTTTACATGTAACAAATTTGGTGCAGGGAGGCACATACAGAATAAAGGTAAGGGGCCAGATCAGAACTTATTGTGTGTCATTTGAAGCAAGGAATAGCAATCATGATTTCAGACAAAGCTAAAGCAAAAATAGAACTGATTAAAAGAGATAAGGAAGGAAATTACTTCTTGCTAAAAAGTACTATAGACAAATGAAGTAATATTAGTACTAAATGTATTTGCACCAAATAGTATAGCGTCCAAATTTTTGAAGGCATAATTAAATGAGATTCAGGAGGAAACAGTAAAACTATGCTACTGGGGCTCTCAATCTGTCACTTTCAGAACTCAATAAATCAATCCAAAATATAAACCAGAAAAAGTAAAAAAAGTGAAGGAAATTTTAGAAAAGTTAGAGCTAATAGATCTCTGGAGAAAATTAAATGGGAATATGCCTTCTTTTCAGGAGTACATGACACCTACACAAAAACTGATCATGTATTAGGGCATAAAATTTTTACAACCAAACACAGAAAAGCTGAAATAATAAATGCATTTTTTCAGATCATAATGTAATAAAAATTATAATCAAAAAGGATCCATGGAAAGAAAAACCAAAAATTAATTGGAAACTAAATAATTTAATGCTAAAAAAAAAGGGTGGGTCAAAGAACAAATTATAGAAACAATTAATTTCATTAATGAGAATGACAGTAAGGAGATGACATATCAAAATTTATGGGATATAGACAAAGCAATAGTTAGGAGAAATTTTATATCTTTAAACACATCAATAAAATAGAGAAAAAGCAGATCAATGAATTGAGCATGCAAATAAAAAAACAGAAAAAGAACAAATTTAAAAACCCTAATTAAAGATTAAATTGGAAATTCTAAATATTAATGGAGAAATTAATAAAATTGAAAGTAAGAGAACCAATGAACTAATAAATATTACTAAGAGTTAGTTATATTTTAAAAATCAATGGACCATTGGTTAATTTAATTTTAAAAAGTAAAGAATAAAAATCAAATAATCAGTATCAAAAATAGAAAGGGTGAACTCACCACCAATGAAAAGGAAATTAAAGCAATCATAAGGAACTATTTTGCCCAATGATATGCCAATAAATCTGACATTCTAAGCGAAATGTTGTGAAGTGAAAGTGAAACAAAAAATTTAATTACCCAAATTAACAAAAGAGGAAATAGAAAACTTAAATAACCCCATCTCAGAAAAGGTAATTGAACAAATCATTAATGAACTCCCTAAGAAAAAACCCTATGGCCAGATAGATTCACAAGTGAATTCTATCAAATATATAAATAACAGTTAATACCGATATTATATAAACTATTTGGGAAAATAGGCAGAGAAGGAATCTTACCAAATTCTTTTTATGACACAAATATGATACTGTTACATAAGCCAGGAATAGCAAAGACAGAGAAAGAAATTATAGGCCAATTTCATGAATAATATTGAAGTAAAAATTTTAAATAAAATACTAGCAAGGAGAGTGTAGCAATATATCACAAATATCATTCACTTTGATCATGTGGGATTTATAAGAAGAATGCAGGATTAGTTTAATATTAGGAAAAGTTTCAGCATAATTTACCATATCTATAATCATAATAACAGAAGCCATATAATTATGTCATTAGTATAATGCAGGATTTATGCAAGATCTCTTACATTTGCAAATTACCCTAGGCAATCCTGGCAGTTAGAAGAATGGAACTTTGACCCAGTAGGTGCCAATCCCAAGACCTGACAGTTTGAGCTGGGACTATAAATACTCCTACTGAACCAACCTGGTGGTTCTGATTTCCTTGACCTCACCCAGACACCCAGCTACCCATGACTTCCCTTTGGGAACCCTGGGAGGGGGAAGGGAGGTTGAAGGAAGGTTGAAGGGAGGTTTGGGTTGTGAAACGTGGACAGGAAATTAGATTAGGTCAGCCTAGCAACAGGGACACCCCTAAACCAATTCATCAACTTCATCTGGCTAGCTGGTAGATCACCTAACATCAGGGCAGTGGAAATTATCTCTGGCTGAGGGGCTGGTTCCCTCAGCCTAATCTTACCTTCTAGGTCCATTGCCAACACTGGCCAGTCACCCTTAGCAACAGCTTCTCCAGACCCTAAGCCCTCTTTCCTCAGTTTTCCCTCCTGTGTTTAAATAAACCCTTAGCCTGAAACTGTGAGCTTCTAGTTATTTATAACATCATCCTGGGCTAAAGGGCTGAGAAGAGGGAGAATAGCAACCACTTGACTCCAAAGGAAGTCCTGGGCAGCATCCATTTTATTCAGGAAGTGTGGCAGCTTCACTTCCTGTTGGTTACTGCTTTCACTCCAGCAGGAAGGGGCTCCTCACTCTCCACCTTAAAGGAGCCTACAGATAGCAGGGAGATTGACTGGGCATCACAGTTCGGGCAACACATCCCTGGCAGTCCCAAATCACCAGCTACAGTAGTTACAAGCTCCCTGGCCAGGTGACTTCCCTGGTACCACCAGCTCCCCTGTTATCAGCCACATTACCCCCTTATTACAATAGGTACAGAAAAGGCCTTCAACAAAATACAAAGCCCATTCCTATTAAAAACACTAGAAAATATAGAAATACACGGGCTATTCCTTAAAATGATAAGTAGTATCTACTTAAAACCATCAAGTATCATCTGCAATGGAAATTAGCTAGAAGCCTCCCTAGTAAGATCCAGAATATAAAGCAAAGATGTCCATTATTACCACTATTGTTATTGTATTAGAAATGCTACTTTTAGCAATAAGAAAACAAAAATAAATTGAAGGAATTAAAGAAGTTAATAAGGAAACTAAATTATCACTCTTAGCAGATGAAAAAATGGTATACTTAGAGAATCCTAGAGAATCAACTAAAAAACTAATTGAAATAATAACTAGTAAAGTTGCAGGATACAAAATAAATCCACATAAATCATCAGCATTTCTATATATTGCCAATGAGCATCAAGAGATAGAGAAATTCTATTTAAAATAACTCTAGACAATATAAAATACTTGGGAATCTATTTGCCAAGACAAACCCAGGAATTATATGAACATAATAACAGAACACTTTTCACACAAATAAAATCAGATCTCAACAATTGGAAAAATATTAATTGCTCATGGGGAGGCCAAGATAATATAATAAAAATGACAAATCTACCTAAATTAATTTACTTATTCAGTACCATACCAAAAACAAACAAACAAAAAAAATGACCAAATAATGATTTTATAGAACAAGAAAAAATAATAAAATTCATCTGGAAAAACAAAAAGTCAAGACTATCAAGGGATTTAATAGGAGAAAAATGTGAAGGAAGGGAGCCCAGAAGTACCAGATCTCAAACTATATTATAAAGCAATAATAATCAAAACAGTCTGCTACTGGCTGAGAAATAGAATGGTAGATCAGTGGAATAGATTAGCTACACAATATACAGAGGTAAATAACCTTAGCAACCTAATGTTTGATAAACCCATAGATCCTAGCTTTTGGAATAAGAACTCATTGTTTAACAAAAAGTGCTGGGAAAATTGGAAAACAGTATGGCAGAAACTAGGTTTAGACCAATATTCACATCCTATACCAAGATAAGATGAAAATGGGCTTCTGACTTAGAAATAAATAATCATAATGGTGAAAAAAGTTTTATAACTCTATAAAGGCATCATTTCTCAAATATATAGAGAAATGAGTCAAATGCATTAAGAACACAAGTCATTCCCCAACTGAAAAAATGGTCAAAGGATATTAGGCAGTTCTCAGACAAAGTAATCAAAATTCTCTATAGTCATGTGAAAAAAAATGCTCTCTATTGCTATTTGTAGTGAGGAAAAGGGTTTTTTTAATTGGATATACTAATATTTAAAGGCGTAGTTGCCAAGGAACAGAATAAATACCAATTCCTAAAATGATTTTAGTAATTTATTTAGAAAATATAGGAGAGAGTGGAAGTAGAGAGATGGTAAGAGGGTAGAATAAGAGATCCAGCTTAACAAACTAGATTTGTATTCAAGTCTGGGCTTTACTCTAGCAGGGCTTCAGAGGCCCAGCCAGAGAGCCTAAAAGTTAATTAACAAGGGATTTTGTCACAAGGACTTCTCCCAATCAAAGGCCCCTCGGGAGGCTAAGGCAGTCAGCCTTCTTCACTCACCACGTGTAATTCTAAGGGAAAGATTTAAGAACAGTCTCACCAAGGTCTCAAGGTTCCAGGCCCAGTGATCCTCCAGGTCCAAGTTATGAACAAGAAGAAGAGAGACTGAACTCACTGAACTCTTTTTTAAAGGGGTTTCTTTTGCATCACTTCCTGTGCCTTCCTCTTAGTTTAAGTGTCCAATCACAACAGATGCTTTTCTTAGGACTGCCCAGGAGGCAGTCAGTAAATTCTGATTCATCATTTACTCTAGGGCATGTGGGTCACAGACCTCCCAACTTGTGAGTTAAGCAGAGTTGTTTACACTTTTGGTGATTAGATTTGAGAATGGGCAAGGTAGATTTAATCTCATTATCACATATTAATCAGAGAAACACAAATTAAAACAACTCTGAGGTACTACCCCACACCTTTCAGGTCAGCTATTATGACAGAAAAGGAAAACAACAAAAGTTGGAGAGTGTATGGCAAAATTGAGACCCTGATGCCCTGTTGGGGAAGTGAACTCATTCACCCATTCTGAAGAGTGATTTGGACCTATGTCCAAAGAGCTATAAAATAGTATATACCCTTTGGCCCAGCAATACCATTACTAAATTTGTATCCCAAAGAAATTAAAAAACAAAAAGGAAAAAGACCTATATGTACAAGAATATTCCAAGCAACATTTTCTTTTTTGGTAGCAAAGACTTGGAAAGTGAGGGGATACCCATCATTGTGGAATGGCTGAGTAAGTTAGAGTACATGATTGTAATGAAATGCTCTTGTGCTATAAAAAAAATGACAAGCAAGAGGAGCTCAGAAAAACCTGGAAAGACTTACATGAAATGATATAGAATAAAGTAAGCAAAACCAGGAGAATGTTGTACACAGTGACAGATATATTGTACAAAGAACAAACACAAGTACCTTAGTTACTCTGAGAAATACAATGATCCAAAACAATCTGAAATGACTCATGATAAAAAATGACATCTGCTTTCAGAGAAAGTACTGGTGAAGCATCTGAATACAGACCAAATCAAACTTTTTCCACTTTCTTTTTTAAATTTTTTTATTGTTTCCTTATATAAAAGAATTATGGGGGCAGCTGGGTAGCTCAGTGGATTGAGAGCCAGGCCTAGAGACGGGAGATCCTAGGTTCAAATCCAGCCTCAGACACTTCCCAGCTGTGTGACCCTGGGCAAGTCACTTGACCCCCATTGCCTACCCTTACCACTCTTCCACCTATAAGTCAATACACAGAAGTTAAGGATTTAAAATTAAAAAAAAAAGAATTATGTTTTATATGATTGCACATGTAAAATTTATATCAGATTGCTTACCATCTTGGGGGAAGGAATGGAGGTAGAGAATTCAAGACAAATTTTTAAAAAATAAATGTTAAGAATTGTTTTTACAAGTAAATGAGGAAAAATAAAATCTCTAAAATAAAATGTACTTAGGGCTTTAAAAAAAACAGATAGATTTCCCATTACCCTCAAAGAAATATTAAGAGGAGGAGGGGAGAATTAATCTGATCCTACATGCTTATTTAGAAGGAAAGGGAAGCAAGCAATTAAGTCAGCAAGAGAAAGATGGAGACAAGAGGGAGTCAGGGTTAGGCAATAAAATGCACAGATAGTGGCTAGCATTAAGCAATAATTTCAAACTATACTGCAGGTTTTCTGTCCTGGACTGAAAGGACAGTTACAACCAAAACAGCCTGATCATTGCTGCACTATCTCTTAGACATAGCTGTTTCCTTCCTTTTGCTTTCTTTCCTTCCTTCTTTCCTTTCTTCCTTCCTTCCTTCTTTCCTTCTTTTCTTTCTTTTTTTCTTCCTTCCTTCCTTTCTCTCTTCCTTTTTTCCTTCTTTCTTTTCTTTCTTCCTTCCTTTCTTTCTCAGGAAAGTTTAAATTTTACTTGTTTAATATTTGCTTACATTTCTATTTAATTAGTATTAAATATTGGCTTAGAAAAGTGATTGTAGATGCTTTTAGTATTTGTGCTACATTATTATGAATGAGAAATTGAGAGAAAAGGAGGAAGGGAGAGATAGAAAGTGCTAGACTGCCATGATATGTGAACTCTGAATTGTTGAGAACCAACCAGAGTAGTGATGATGAATCTTTTAGAGGCAGAGTACCAAACCAAGTGCAGCATGTTAGCCCCTTGCCTTATCCCAGACAGAGGAGGGAGGAAGCACTTCCCATTGAGCTTCTGGGCAGAGGGGTGGGTCATATGAGAAATGTCCTCAGGCATGCGTGGAGAGGGGGGAGGGAGCAGTCCCCTTCGGCACATGGGCAATAGGTTTGCCAACGTGGAATTAGGGGCTTTGAAATTATATGAAAATTGTATTTTTTATTTTATAAAACTGCCCAAAGCATAATTTTTAAAAGGCTTCAATTCAGTTTCTATGTAAAGTCAAAATCACAGGGGCTATGAATGGGGCCCAAGCTGCCATCTTCAAGTCACATCACCTTCTTCATTGTTCTACACCATGAACGCCCAGAAAAGTTTCCCTTTCTTCAGTAGAGTTGAAGGCAGTAACCAGAGAGCCTCTTGAAGAGAGAAGGGGAATGGCAAGACAAAACTGACAAATGAGGTAGGGGAGGAAGAATAAAATTTCTGCTCTTCCCTTTATCAGTAATTCAGCAAGTAAACTTTTCTACCTTATAAAAAGTATATCTCAGAGACACACTATTACAAATGTTAGAGGAGGTGATAAGAGGTTGCAACAGTCAGGTTGAAATTTCTGACAAATAGAAACAAAGAAAGCTCTCCAAGCAACAAATCTTAGAGAGAGAGAAAAAAAGGATTTGGCCACATCTCTAATGCAAACATATAAGGATGGAAAAGAAAAGTAAAATACAAACCAGGCTGTGCCTCCCCATCTTGTTTATTCTGTGGCACTCAAATTTCTAAACTCCTCATAGTGCAATGAGAATGAATCCCATACCCAGCGTCTGAAACATAGTAGTCACTTAGTAACTGTTGAATGAATGAATTTTTGACTTCAGCATTAAAGATGAAGAAACTAAAAAGAAATGAAGAGTAACAATCACAACTGCTTTAAGGAAATTCAAATTAGATACAGATTTTCCCTGTCTATGGCAAGCTTTGAACATATTGATAAGAGGAAGAATGGAATATATTTAAGATGTACCATCAGGCTTGGTCCCAGAAGCAAATTATGCAGTTTCATGTAATGCCTGACAGAATGCAATGGAAAATCCAGGCCTGATTTTTGTGGTATCTACACTAACTCATATGGTCAATGGAGAATACTGGAATAATACTACCACAACACAGTACGTTACTTCTCCTTGATCTGGAAAAGACTATTCAGCATTTGAGTCTATTTTCTTATAACCACTTAAATTAATGGACAAACATGCCATCCTTGACTATTTTCCGTACCAATTTGATGTGAATAATATAGAAATGCCAGCACTGCACAGCTGTGCAAAGTGCTTCAGGTTTTGACTGAGTAAACAAGAGAATCTATGGAGCTGAAAATCTTTCACAAACTAGTGATGGTCACAGGGTTTTGTTCCCAGAAATTGACTGGAGTCCTTTGCAAAGAAAATCAGGGCTCATTTGAATTGGGAAGCTAACTGAGAATAGTTGTTAACTGGAGAAGAAAAAAAGCAAATATAAAAATCTAAGGAAATATTCTGCCCATTCAATCAATCACTACATGCAATGGTAAAATTTTTTTATCAAATATTAATGATGTTCCTAAACATTGTGCACATGCTCGTGTGTGTGTGTGTGTGTGTGTGTGTGTGTGTGTGTGTAACATCTCAATGATGCTCTTAAAAAAAAACTCTTTACTCTCCACCTTAGAATCAATACTGTGTATTGGTTCCAAGGCAGAAAAGCAGTAAGGGCTAGGTAATAGTTAAGTAACTTGGCCAGGGTCACATATCTAAGAAGTGTGTGAGGCCAAATTTGAACCCAGGACTTCCCATCACTTGACCTGGCTCTCAATGCCCTGAGCTACTTAGTTATCCCCTTGATGCTCTTTTCAAAAGTATTACTGTTACTACCCAATGACTCCTCCAACTCCTACTCATAGGACCCTCCCTTGCAATAAAAAAGTACAATTAAGCAATGTTAATCAAATCATTCAGCATATTCCATCCTTCAGCTATAATCCACATCTTTTCACTGAGAGGCAATATATTTCATTGTTAGCCTAATGAAAGTCACAATTAGTCATTATACAGATCAAAGTTCTGTTGCCTTTTAGTGTGATTTTCCTTTAATATGGTATAGTGGATGCATGCCTTTGACTTGGAGTTGGAACTTCAAATCCTGCCTTAGATACTTGCTGTGTGACTCTTGGCAATTCACTCATCCTCTCTGGGCTTCAATTACTTATAAATTAATTCAATTAATTGTAAACAGAATGGATTGGACCAGATCAGTGGAGTCAAACTCAGATAGGACCCCTGGGTACATATTGACTTGGAAAGCCATGAATAAATTCTATCTATGTTGTATTATAGTTTTGTTTATTTCATTAACCATTTCCCAAATCCAACTGTACTCCTAGGACTATGTAAATTATTCTCCTAGTTCTATTAACATTTCTGTATTAGATCCTCCCATAGGGGCTCTCTTTCCCATTTCACACTGCCACTGGCAGTCCCCAGAGTATTACTCTCCTCCTAAGCAGTGGCTTATGAGCCCCTACCAGTGTGTTTCCCTTTTATCAGCCTTTACACTCAGTTCTTTACCAAAGCCAATTACTTTAATGGCAATATAAGGACAATAATTACAAAGCATCTCCCACAAACTCTGAGGATACATTTAGAATCCCAGATGGGAAAGAATGCCCATGAACTTGAAATACAATGTCAGTAAGGTATATATCTAGGCGATATAAATAGCCAAAGGCACCTCACAACTACAGTACTATATCGCCTTCATGGTCTTTTACTTTTCAGAGGTTGCCAACAAATAATAGTCACATTGCTATTCAGCCTAGATAGTTCTTTGCAGAGCACAGTGCCTGTACCAACCTGGCAACTCAACTGGGTTTATTCATTCTTCTAGCCTTTGGTATCTCAGCTAGACAAGCCAATTTGCTGCTAAACTGAGGTGAGCCTGGCAATTGTTAGCTTTGATAACTCTTCACCAAGCACCACAGCTGCTACCAGAGCCAAGCAGGACCCTTGGTCATTATGCTCTTCTCAAGGCATGGTATCTCTTCTGGTTCGATCTTCTGGTAAGATAATGGTGTCTTAGTGTTGTGTGCAGATGCAAAGCATGGAATCCCTGCAAAGGTACAGGGAGAGCCTCACCCAGAGTTCCAGGGGACCCCCTGGAGAACTTTGGGTGAGGGGCAGTTGAGAAGGGTTGAAGACAGTTATTTTGTGGGATTGGATGTGAGCAGATATTTGACAAATAGGCTAATCCTATGAGTAGAAATCACTAGCTTAAGCTACAATGGTTTCTCAGGAGAAACCCCAAGTCAGGAGAATCAAGCAGAATATCTGCTCACATCCAATCCCACAAAATAACTGTCTTCAACCCTTCTCAACTGCCCCTCACCCAAAGTTCTCCAGGGGGTCCCCTGGAACTCTGGGTGAGGCTCTCCCTGTACCTTTGCAGGGATTCCATGCTTTGCATCTGCACACAACACTTAGACACACTCACTCTTCAGTGGAAAACTGTCATCTTTTTTTCCTCCTTCAGCCACTGACTAGACCAGTGATGGGCAACCTTTTGAACTTGGTGGGTCAAAATTCTCAAAAAAAAACTGACAATAATTCAGGTGGTGTGTCACTTTGAGGGAAAAAAACATAATTTCATGATATTTATAATTTAAATAACAAAAATGTATAATTGTAACATATAACTGTATTTAATAAACCAAAATAGGTAAATTAATATAGGTAGACTTGTCATTTATAGTATACAGTGTCTACATTACACTACAGAAAATGTTTCATCCTTGGCATGAGGCCCCATACTTCTCTGTATGTAGCCACATGTGGCTATGTGTCATCAAAAATGACTACGTGTGTTAGTGCTGACATATATGTCATAAGTTTGCCATCACCAGAGTAGACTGTAGTTATTATACTTTCTTCAGCTGGAATATTACTGGATATTTTAAGTGAGGGCAAGGATTCTTAGCTTTTCTACAAATTCTTCCTGTAATAAGGGACTGAAGAAAGCACAAAAATAAATCAGGCATAGTTCTTGCACTTCAGCAATTAAAGAATAGCAGTGTTATCATATGATAATTATGTAGAATAAATAATAAATGCAAGAGAATTTTTTTAAAAATGAAAAGTATAAGAAAGTGCAAGAAGCAGTTTTTAAGGAAGAATCGAGATTTGAAATACAGTAAGCCTTGAATGATGAGTAAGAAAACAAAATACCCCATTCTGTTGCTTACAAGAAACATATACATTTTTTAAAAAATATACATAGAGGGGTCAACTAGGTGGCTCAGTGGAGTGAGAGCCACACTTAGAGATGGGAGCTCCTGGAATTAAATCTGGCCCCCGACACTTCCTAGCTATGTGATTCTGGGCAAGTCACTTAAACCCCAGTGTCTAGCTCTTGCTCCTCTTCTACCTTGGAACCAATACACAGTATTAATTCTAAGATGTAAAGTAAATATATATTTTTAAAACCTATATGGAATAGAAATGAGAGACTAGAACAAGATTTACTGTGTGTTAGGTGAATCTAAAAAGACAGAAATTGCAACTAGGATATCAGGCAAAGCAAAAAACAAAATTTTCATCAGAGGTAAACAGAGAAACTACATTATTATAAAAGAGCCCATAGATGGAATATCAATATCAATATTAAGCTTATAAGCTCAAAATATAATAGCATCTGTCTATAAAGGAAAAATTAACTGAATTACAAAAAGGCATAGTCCATAGACAGTAACAGTAATACCAGGGGATTTTAATTTTATCTTTCTTTGATTTGAACAAATTTAACACAGACAAAAATAAAGGAAATTATGGATTTGAACAAATTGGGAGATCATGCTAAAAGCCTTATGATGTCTTATTGAAACTGCTAAAGAATGTACAGATTGGGGGCAGCTGGGTAGTTCAGTAGATTGAGAGCCAGGCCTAGAGACAGGAGGTCCTAGGTTCAAGTCTGGCCTCAGCCACTTCCCAGCTGTCTGACCCTGGGCAAGTCACTTTACCCCCATTGCCTACCCTTACCACTCTTCTGCCTTGGAACCAATACACAGTATTGGCTCCAAAATGGAAGGTAAGGGTTTTTAAAAAAAAAGAAAAAAAAGAATGTACTGATTGTTCCAAATGGAATTTTTACCAAAATTGGACCTATATAAGGAACCAGAGAAGTTGCAGAGGGAAAAAAATCCTTTAAAGAATATAATGCAATAAAAAAAAAATACTAATCAAACCAGGAAGGACCCAAAAAGAAAAAAAGACAATGACGAATGGAAACAGCAATGAAACACTAAATAATATATACACATCGAAGAACAAAACATAGAAATATAAAAATTACATGAAAAACAATAATAAGGAAATAACATCAAATTTCTGGAAAGTAGCTAAGGCAGTCCTCTGAAGTAAAAATATAAATAAAAACATAAAATAGAAATTTAAAAGGAAAAGACTAATGAACTAAATTTAGAATATTTAAGAAAATTGGAAATCTAATGAATATCTCAAAATAGGCACAAAAGAGGAAATATTAAAAATTAGAGGAGAAATAGATAACCTGGAAACTAAAAAGTCTATAGAAATGATCATTATGACAAAAACCTAGTTCTTTGAAAACACAAGTAAAACTGATAAACTTTTAGCCAACCTGATTAAGAATAAAGAAGAAAACTAAGTCAACAAAATAGCAAAATGAGATCACAGCAAAGATAGAAGAAATTTTAAAATATTATCAAAACCTACTATGTTATATGTTAACAAAACCAAGAACAAAAAAAAATAATTAACTTGAAAGATATAAAATACCCAAACTAACAGAAAGCCAAAGAGAGCTCTTAAAAATTCTTGTCTCAGAAAAGGAAAAAGAAGTAGAATTACAGAAGAAAAAAACTCCTAGTCCTGCACAGTATATTTCTATACAACTTTTAAAGAATAATTAATGCCAATATTACATAACCCTCCTAAAATGATAATAATTCAAATTTATGTAGAGCTTTAAAGTTTGCAATGCATTGCAGATATCTCATTTTATCCTCACAATAAATTGGTGAGGTAAATGCTATGATTGTTATCATTTTACAGGAAAGGAAACTAAGGTTGAGAAGAATTAAGTTCCTTACCTGGAGTCACACACTTGCCAGTCTGAAGTGAGAGTTTAACTTGTCCCTGTTTCTAAGTTCAGTATTTTTTAACCATTGCATCACCTAGCAGCCTCATCTCAAAATTGAGAAGGAAAATATTCTGCCAGATTCTATTCATGAGAAAAATATAGTCCAAAATTTTAAATCCTGGAAGAATAAAGCAAAGAAAAATTATAGACAAATATCATTTAATAAACATTGACTCAAAAATTTCCAATAAAATCCTGCCAAACAGCAATTCATCAAGAAATCATATATCATGACTCAATTAGATCTCCTGAATGCAAGGTTGATTCCACGTTAGGAAAACAGTCGACATAATTAATTATATTTTAAAAACAAAAATATACTAAATAATTTAATAATCTCAACAGATGCAGAAAAAAATCATTTGGCAAAGGGAAATACTTATTTTTGCTTTAAAATAATACAAAGTAGAGGAACAGAATTTTTAAATTTGATAAAAATATGCAAAATCAAAAGGAAGTATCATATGCAATGGGAATATTATAGAAGCTTTCTTTGTAAATACAAGAGTTAGCCAAGTTCACCACTCCACCCACTATATTTAATATAATTGTAGAAATGCTAGCAATTGCTGCAAAACAAGAGAAAGAAATCAAAGGCATACAAATAGTCAAAGAGGATGTAAAGATAACCCTATTTACAAAAGGTGTGGTTTACTTAGAAAAATCACAGGGAATCAGCAAAAGATACTAACTGAGACAGTTAAAAGCTTTATCAGAGTTGCAAACTACAAAATAAAACTGCAAAAATTAAAAGCATTTCTACATAGGAAGTTTAAAATCCAAGAAATAATGATAGAAAACCATTCAAAATAACTTTAAAAAGCATAAAATATTTAGGGATCATTCTGCCAAAGAACACAAAATACTTGTATAAATACAGTTACAAAATATTTCTTAAAGGAATAAACAATACTTAAATAGAGCAATATTCAGTCTGCATGAATGGGCCAATATGATAAAAATGGCAGTACTACTAAATTAAATTTATGGTCTTAATACAATATGAATCAATTTATCAAAAGAATACTTTGCAGAACTTGATAAAAGTAACAAAATTCATTTGAAGAAGCAAAGATCTAGAATACCAATGAAAAAGAGTAGGAAAGGAAGATATCACTTCTTGACCTCAGATTATATTATAAAGCAACACTCATCAAAACCATTCAGAATTTGTTAAAAAATAGAGTAGTAGATCAATGAAACAGGATAAACCATAGAGAAACAAAAATGATAGAACTCAATAACTCAGTGACTGAGAAACTGGAAAACATAAATTATTTTGGAAAGAATCCCTTGTTTCCTAAAAAACCTGCTCGGAACATGAGAAAGCAGTCTAGCAGAAATTGGGCTTACTTAGATCAACATCTAAGTCACATTCTAGAAATAATTCAAAATTGATATGTGACTTTAATACAGAAGTTTATATCATAAAAAAAGAATCTGATCATATATTTTATCAACTACAGGTAGGAAATAGATTTTAATAGCCACAAAAAAAGTATAGACACAATGACAAAAGATAAAATGGATGATTTTGACTCTATGAAATTTTAAAGCTTCTGTACAATATTAATGTATCTAACATAGTTACATATATAAATATAAATTGTGTATATATAAATATGAATATATTTAAGTGTATATATAATCAAAAGTTTTTCCACAATGGAAAAATGGTCAGTGAATATGAACAAACAGTTCTGAAAAGAATTGCAATTTGTAGAAAAGTTGCAAATTAGCAACTATAGGAAAGCATGATACACTTCAAAACAACTCTGAAGTTTCACCTCACCTCATCAGATTGTCAAAGATGACAAAAGTTGGGTATAGTAAATATTTGTGGGAAGATAGACACACTAATGCATTGTTGGTGGAGGTATGAATTAGTTTAATTGTTTTAGGAAAGGATTTGGAATTTTACTAATAAAATGGCTAATATGTCCACATTCTTTGACTCAGAGATTCCACTATTCAGATTATGCTCCCAAGCAAATAAGCAATAAAAAGAAAGTACATACAAACACACATATAGATATAGATATGCCCATTATATTCCAAATTATTTATAGTCACATTTTTTGTACTGGCAAAGAATTGGAAATAAAGCAGATGCCCATTGATTGGGAAAGAGCTAAACAAATTGTGAAACATGAATATAATGGAATATCACTGTACTGTAAGAAATTACAAATATGATGACTAGAGAGAAGCATAGAAATGTTTCTATGAACTGCTACAGATTGATGTAAGCAAAAACAGGAAAACAACATACATTATAAATTGGAAAAACAAGTACAAAAACATACTAAGCATAGCTCCAAAGAAGAGAAATGGCAACACATACACACACACACACACACACACACACACACACACACACACACACACANAGAAATGGCAACACACACACACACACACACACACACACACACACACACACACACACACACCATTCATTTACAGAGATAAAAAATCTATAGGTTTGGAACACTACATAAGTTTTCAGACATTTTGGGGTGAGAGGGTTAGGAGTTTTTTTTAAGTGTTTAATGGCTTTGATTATTTTTTTTTCCCATTTTTTCTCTCTTTTTTTCCTCTTAAAAAAAGAGCTTTTTTTTTTAATAGGATAGCTCTCTAGGAGGGGAGAGAGAGAAAATGATGAGCTAAATTTAGGTGGTGTAAAAGCAAAATATAATAATAAAATTATTTTTTAATCTTAAAGAACTACTTGCAATGTTATTATATCATAGGATTCAAATTTGGAAGGGACCTTCCAGAATGTCTCATTCCACCCTTTTATTTAACATTTAAAGAAACTGAAGACCATAGAAAAATAGCGACTCTTCCAAAATCTCAGTCACTAAGTACCAAAACTCTGAATTCCGATTTTCAGTCTCTTAATCCAATGAATGTTCTTTCTACTACATTGTGATGTTTAAAAAGACTATCACACCCATCCTATTAAAGGCTAACCATTAGTTAGATACGCAAGTAAAAATTCAGTACACTTGAACCTCTGCACTCAGAAGGCAAAGAATATTTGTTCAAGTAATTTCATTTTGTGCATGCTCCAGTGCTGTGCAAATTCCTGAACATTAATCCCTCAGGGTATTTTTTTTCAGAACACAAAGAAAAGGCCAGACCAGGCAATTTATCTAGCTGGTGTGAACAATGTAGACAGGCAAATGGGACAATTGTGACTCAGAAATTCACTTTAGATCTTGTCAATATTGATCAAATTTAATTAAGAAATTACCAGATCTCTGCCTCAGTACTCTTTCAGAACAGATAAAACATAAAAAAGATGTCAGATTATTCAAAATATTTATGATCTTTATGCATTCTTGACCTCTATTAAAGTGAATCTTTTCTCTCCCAGGTTATTCATATTCTCTTAATTGCTAAATCCAATTAAACTATTCTATATCTTCTTCCTTCTTAATTTCTCAACAGCATCTGACCCCTTTAACCATCATTTCAACTTGCATGATCTATTCTACATAGTTTCTCATTAAGTTTCTCTCTTGTTTCACAAATCTTACTTGACCCTCAGACCTTTTACTGGATTATCTTCCATACATCCTGCCTCATAACTTTGAACATCCTCAAAATAATTAAATAGTGTCCTTTTCTTTCCTCTCTTTATTTGCTTTCTTGGTTGATGTCAGCAATTTCTATGAGTCAAATTGTCTTCTTTATAGAGAAGACTCCTAGATCCATTTGCCCAACCCTGGTTTCCTATTATGAAGATAGGATTAACTCTCCCCTTGTCTGTTTTTAGCTAATCAAATCAAGAACTTAAAGTACCCCTACTTACCATTAAGTATGAGAGTTCACAAACTCCAAAGGGCACTGCTCCCCACCTTGGGCAGTGCTAGGCAAAAAGACTGCCATTGGTTTCTGTGAAGAAGGGGGAATGATAGGAAGTGACAGAAAGTAGCAGGAAATGATGTGGAAAATAGGAGGATAAAAAGAAGAGACCAGCATGGTCTAGAGGACTTCCTTTCCTTGCTTCTGGAGAGATTGGTTCTGGAGATTCCTACCTTGGCTTGAAGGAAACCTTTTCCCTGGATCCTGTGGTTTGCATGGTAAGTGAAACTCCGGCTGAAGATACCACCAGGACTTCTGGCTGAATCCACATGGGGACAAGGGATGTGGGGAAGCCCCTGCAGGGCTGACCCTCACTTCACCAGAGAAGGGCTGGTAGGCTTGTTAAAATCTGACTCTTTAGCTATATTTTTCCACTTTCACTCTTTCCACCTCTTTGTAAATAAAACAGCTAAATGTCATTTTGACTTAAGCTATAATATTTCAAATTTAACAACCACAATATTTATAATTCTCATATTTAGTCAAAACCCTAAATTTTTAACTCTTACACTATGATTCAGTCCTAATTACCATCACTTATTGTATATTTACACCTGAATGTCCTATAGGCTTCTCCAGCTCATCATGTCCAAAATGGAACTCATTATATTTCCTGCTCCAAACTCTTAATTTTCCACCAGGCTTCGCTGCTTTTAATTTCTTCATCAAGACTCATAAAATTTTCATGCTGAGGAATCATTTCAACCATGGAGCTCACATCTTACATCTTTCCCTTTGCAAACTATTCCAATTTCCCCAATTGTATCTAAAATAAAATATAAACTCCTCTGTTTAGATTTTAAAGACCTATCCAACCTGACCCCAACCTATCTTTCCCCACTGAATTAGACAAACTTCCCTTCCCAAACTCCGCAACCCAGCTAAATTGGCCTTCTCTCTTTTCTTCACAGATGAAATTCCATCTTCCATTTCTTTGATTTTACTTTCATCACTCACCTGATAAAATCCCTCACTTCAAGATGCAGCTGAGAAATCATCTTTTATATGAAGATTTTCCTGCTCTCCACAACTACTAGCTCCCTCTCTCTCAAACTAACTTGAATTAACTGCTTTAGATACATTTGTATTTATAAATTTTGTTACATATATTTTATTTGTATTTGGTGACTCCCCTATAGGAATCAAAGCTCATTTTGAATAGGAATTGTTTCCCTCTTTGTATATGTACCCCCAGGACCTAACACAGCACTCCAAGCATAGAAGGAACTTAATAAATTCTTGTTGTTTTATTCCCCACTAAATCCATCTCTCTTTCAAACTTTTCGGTAACTGTTGAAAGCATCACAGTCCTTCTAATCACCCAAGTTCACAATCTCACAATCCCTATGGTATTCTCAGGTTGGAATACCCTTCTGCCAGACCAACTTCCTTTTCCCATCAGTGAGTTCCTCCTAGGGCCTCCATTCATTTGTGGAAAAATCTAGGCCAACTAGTCTTCATTCCTCTCCTGGCTTTGTTCCTGAATTTCCTGACTTCAAAACTTTGCCCTCACACCAGGAGCCTTTACCCTCTAACCCCATTTTTCATCTCCCTTTTGTGTACTGTCTTCCCCCATTAGAATGTTGCATTCCCAGCACTTAGTACTATTCCTAGCACATAATAAATACCTAATAAATGCTTCTTTCTGTCCTCCCTTCTTCTCTCCCTCCTTTCCTTCCTTGCTTCCTTCCTCATAGTTCTTTTTTTAGAAAGAATGGGATGTGGGGGCAACTAGATGGCTCAGTGGATTAAGAGCCAGATGTAGAAATAGGAAGTCCTGGGTTTAAATCTGGCCTCAGACACTTCCTATCTATGCACCTCTGGACAAATCACCTAACCCCCATTGTCTAGTTCTGCCTTGGAACCAATATGCAGTACTGATTCTAAGATAAAAGTTAAAGATTTTATTTTTAAAGTGGAACTTTTATGCCCTTAGTTGAACAGGAAGCTTCATCCAGGTAAGCTGAGACCAGTCAAGTGCCAGAGACAGGTTTTTGCCTTTTAGGGGAAACTAATACCTATTTAAGTAATAAGAAGAAGTCTGATCCTGGCTTATGTATATGCCTCTCCATTCTCCAAATTCCTCTTACTATTCTCTCATCTCTATCTATCTCAACTCTACTTCTTCATTGTCATATTCTAGTTCCATTTGTCCTTTTCCTGGCACCTCTGAAAATTCCCATTCTTTAACAAACTTCCTTTCATTTTAATTTATCACTCACAGAGATTTGACTTGTCCCAGTGATATATCTCTCACTACTCTCTACAACACTGGTTGTACTTTCTGTGGAGAAAACATTAATAATGGTACTTAAAATTATATTGTGTTTACACTGTGAGGGGATCCAGGTGTTAAACATTTAGCACAACCCTAGTCATACCCTTTATCACTCCATCACCAATAAGTGCTACATTTTGGTGATCAGAACTCTAGGATTCATTTCCCAGATCACAACCTCCTATCATTCTATCTCTTCCTATGACTTGCCTTCCTGAATCTATTCTTCATACTCACTAGTAGCTCTAATAACTTTATTACTTCCTAATCTACTAAGACATTACCCCTGCTTTCATTTCACTTTCCTTCATTTCTAAGCACAATCCTTCAGTGAACTAGGTCAGTTCTGCTGACCTTTACTCTTTTTTTCCTTTTTATTTTTTATTTTTTTAAATATTTATTTTTTAGAAAAGTTAACATGGTTACAGGATTTAGGCTCTTACTTTCCCCTTCACCCCCTGCCCCTGCCCCATAGCCTCTGCGCATTTCCACTGGTTTTAACATGTGTCATTGATCAAGACCCATTTCCAAATTGTTGATAGTTGCATTGGTGTGGTAGTTTCCAGACTACATCACCAATCATGTCCGCCTCAACACATGTGTTCAAGCAGTTGCCCCTCTTCTGTGTTTCCAATCCCGCATTTCTTCCTCTGAATGTGGGTAGCATTCTTTTCCATAAATCCCTCAGAATTGTCCTGGGTCGCTGCATTACTGCCAGTACAGAAGTCTACCACATTCTGTTTTACCACAGTGTATTGGTCTCTGTGTACAATGTTCTTCTGGCTCTGTTCCTTTCACTCTGCATCAATTCCTGGAGGTCTTTCCAGTTCACATGGAATTCCTCCAGTTTATTATTCCTTTGAGCACAATAGTATTCCATCACCAGCATATACCACAATTTGTTCAGCCATTCCCCAATTGAAGGGCATACCCTCATTTTCCAGTTTTTTTGCCACCACAAAAAGCACCACTATAAATATTTTCGTACAAGTCTGTTTATCTATGATCTCTTTGGGGTACAAACCCAGCAATGATATGGCTGGATCAAAAGGCAGTTGAATCAGTTCACAACTCCACCAGCAATGCATTAATGTCCCAATTTTGCCACATCCCTTCCAACATTCATTACTCTCCCCTTCTATCATTTTAGCCAATCTGCTAGGTGTGAGGTGGTACCTCAGAGTTGTTTTGATTTGCATTTCTCTAATTATTAGAGATTTAGAACACTTTCTCATGTGCTTATTGATACTTTTGATTTCTTTATCTGAAAATTGCCTATTCATGTCCCTTTCCCATTTATCAATTGGGGAATGGCTTGATTTTTTATACAATTGATTTAACTCCTTGTATATTGAACCCCTTCTTAACACTTCTACCTTGCAAAACCTCAATCCAAGATCATGCCTATCCTTTGCTTTCTTCAATTCACTTACTTCCTGCTGAATGTGCAGGAGAAAAATCACAGATTTAAAATAGAAAGTTGACTGCAGGTTTATGTTATCTAACCTCTCTCCTCTCCTCAAGTCTTCTGTATAACTCCACTCTTAACTGAGGATTTCATTTTATTCTTTACTAAGAAGATCATGACCATTCACCATGATTTCCCTCTTCTCAAAATTTCTTGGCATCATCACACATTCTCTCCTCCTTTTATCCAGTTTCTAATCAACAAGGGATCCTTTTCTCTAAGGTCAAGTCTCTCCAAGGAACCCTTGATCCTACCTATCTCCTCCTTTCTTCTCTAGATTGCCCCCACAATCTTTTTCTCCCTTCTACTTCTCTCTCTCTCTGTCTGTCTGTCTCTCTCTCTGTCTTAGTCTCTCTCTGTCTCTGTCTCTCTGTCTCTGTCTCTCTCTTTCCCTCAATCTATTCCTCTGTTCCAACCTCTTCTCCCACTCACCTCTCCTCCCCCTCCCCCTGTAACATGGAAAATGGCAGGGTGGGATTCCTGCAAGATACAGGGTCAAGCCTCACCCAGAATTCCAGGGGATCCCCCGCTGGAGAACTCTGGGTGAGGGGACAGTTGGAAAGAAGTTGGACAGTTGATTCCTGGGGGTTGAGGTGAGCAAGTCTCACTGCTTGCTGTTCCCAGTTTGGGGGATTGCCTTGGTGGCCATAATGGTAAAAGCCATTGTGGTTTCTACTCGGGAGCTTGCCTATCTAGTGGAATTAGATCTTTCTAGCAATAGCATTTAGTTATTCATTAGTTATTTTATATATCAGAAGTGATTATTATAAGCTTTGAGGGCTAGCTAGATATAAAGTCTGCCTCTCCCTCCTGGGGGGGAGGGGCAGTTTCTACCTAACAGTTCAGGGCTTCCCTGATCTTATCCAAATCCTAGATACCCCCTCCCTGCCTATCCCTGCCTATGCCTGCCTATCCCTTCCTTCCTTTATCAATATAAACTTTATCTTTTATCTAGCTGTTCATGGGTATTATTTTGGGCATACTCACAACTGCCATAAAGCTTGGTTCTGTTCAGTTGCCAGCCAAAGAAGTCAGATTCTCCTCTGTCCTTAACATCAAGATATCAAGCTTCTCCTTTGTCCCTCAATCAAACTGTGGGGAATATAAATTGAGAAAGTTAACTTCATTGGAGATTTGCCTTTGCTGAGCCTTGCTTGAAGACACTTCCCTGCCTCCATATTCAACTGAAAACCAACTGCTTGGGGGGAGGGGTTTGAGAGTAACGAGTACCTACTCCTCCCTACTCACTCAAACCTGTGTGGGGGAGAGGTAACAAAGTAAAATAGTTAACTAAAAGTTAAATACAGTAATATTATATAAAAGTGATTACATTTCACATCTATAGCACTCACCAAACACCCCTATATTTTAAAAAATGAGCAGAAATCTATTGTATCTCTCTCCCACCCCTCTAGCCCACTGAAAAGAAAAAAAAAAGATTAACAAATACGAAGTTAAGGAAAACAAATTCTTCAACTGATCAACCAAGTCAAATACCATAGAGAGTTTGAGATGGATGAGGAATAAGAAAATGCCATTAGATATGGCAATAAAAGGCTCCTTGGTAACTTTGGAGAAAACAAGTTCAATTGAGTAATTGAGTAGTTGGTTTTTAGGGAATTGGAGTTTAGCAACTGACTGAAGAGTTTGGGTTATTTCTGTGCCTTGGGAAGAATATACAAGATCATCTATCAAGCCCAAGAAGTTGAGGTTGAGATTAGAGTGTAATCTTGTATGGTGGACATACATATATATCTTTCCCCCTGATTTCCCCAGTGGAATTACTTGGCTGTTTACCTGGAGTTTCCTGAGACCTGTTCCAGTTTGAAACCATCCTATGGATTTCTCCATAAGATTCCCAGTAACCCCTGCCTTATCAGTCCTGCCTAAGCTGGCTGCTTGTAGTTAGCGTTAGAGAAGCCATTTTCCCTATCCAACATTCTCTTGGCAGTTACCCATAGTCATTAGTGACAGTTGATCTTCTTACCTCCCTTTCCTGCCTTTGTTAAATATTAAAACCCTTTTGTATAAACTTCCTTGACTTCTCCTTCCCAGACTACAAGAACCCACTGTTAAGTTCACTGTTTCCCTGGCTATGTTGGTTTCTGTTATTATGTTATTTCCCCAGCTAAGTTTGTGATAGTTTGTTACCTATTCCAAGTCAGTGAGAAACTAGTTTTACCCTACTGTACTTGTGTTTCCCCTTCTAGTCCCCTACCTATTCCCAATTACTTATTTCAAACCCTTAGAACTTCATATTATTACAAATATTAGAACTGACAGTTTTCAGATGAAGTAATCAAAGCTATCTATAGTCACATGAAAAAATACTTATATCACTATTTATTGGAGAAATGAAAATTAAAACAACCATGAGGTACCACCCACCTATCAGATTGGCTAATAAAACAGAAAAGGGAAATGACAAATACTGGAGGGGAAGTGGGAAAATTGAGAAACTAATGCACTATTTGGTAGAATGGCAAACAACCATTCAGGAGAGCAATTTCAATTTATGCCCATACGGCTATAATATCTGCATACTATTTGACCCAGTAAGACTTCCACTAGGTCTATATCCTGAAAAGTTTTTTTAAAAGGAAAATGGCCTATATGTACAAAAATACTTAGAGCAGCCCTTTATGTGGTGACAAAGAATTGGAAATCAAAGGATTGCAAGTTGTATGAAAAATGACTAGCTGGATTCTCTCAGAAAACCTTGGAAAGACTTATATAAACTGATGTAAAGTGAAGTGAACAGAACCACAAGAATATTATACACTATAAATTTTATAATATGATAATCAACTATCAATATCAGTTGTTTTCAACAATACAATGATCCAAGACATTTATAAAGGAATTGTGGCAAAAATGCTATCTACCTCCAGAGAAAGAGCTGATGGAATCTGAATACAGGTCAATCTTATTTATTTTGTAATTTTTTATTCTTCTTGGGGTATTTTGGGTGGGGGGATAGGCTTGTGATTTTTTTTCACAAATGACTAATGTGGAAATATGTTTTATATTGTTGTAAATGTATATCCTATATCAAATCGCTTGCCTTCTCAAGGATACAGATGAGAGGGAGGAAAGGAGAGAAGGAAGAAGGAAGAAGGGATAAAAAGAGGAAGAGAATTTGGAATTCAAAATGTTTTAACATTAAAAGTTGTTTTTACTTGTAATTAAGAATTTTTTTAAACAATTAAATAGAGATGATAATGGTGGGGATGGAGGGGAGTACTGTTCCAAAGTAGACCACATCTTTTTAATCACAATTAATTGGGAGATGTGGGAAATAAAAGTCCCTCTCTACTTATTACTTGTTGACTATTTTTAAAAAATTGATTCAAGAGAACAAAACTTTGCCTTAAAGGCTTTCCTTGAACAAGGTGTCTCCTTTGCATATGTCAAAATTTTCAAAGTATATGCAAATTTAATTTGGAAAGGTTTATTAAGTTCTAGATAGAATTTTTCTACCTCATCTTTCTATGCAACAGATGTTGATGCATAATTTTCAAGGTGATTTTTTTACAAATGCTTATTGTGCTCATTGACATATAAGATGACCAAATGGCCCATCATGTTTCTTATTGCCTCGAGATGTAAGATAAAGGCATCTCCTTTGCCTCTTCAAAGGGCAAAGTGGGACATCCTTCCTTTTAGCAACAATGTCCTTTGGTCTTCTATTTCATTTAATGCAAGAAGATCAAGATTGACATGATTAAGTTTCTCCAGGAAATCTCATTTCTCCTCCTGACCACTAGGCAAGGATCTTCCATTTAGAATATCAATAGACAGATTAATATTTATAGATAGTCTAGAATTTATTATTCTTAACAACTTTGAACCTCCTTGTAAACTTCATTCTAGAAGTGGCAGGTGATTCAACAATATTTGAAGGTCATATTGTATTTTTCTCTTTTAAGGTAAAACATTGTTGCCATGGCCAATGAATTCATGACCAAGTATCTATCCTACTTGCAGTACATCACTCTATACTTAACTAGTGAGGCTGATTCTCCTAGAGTAGAGCCTTTGTATTAATCTGACCAAATGAATTTAAACTTTCCATTTCATTAAGTCCCAAGTATAATACAGGTGCTTAATAAGTATTCATTGAAGTTTCACATTCAGTGAGTAATGTCAATAGCAGAGATATTGGCAAACCATCCCTAAATTTAAGTTCAGTTGATATTCAATTGATATATTCAGTTGATATTAAAGCATTCAGTTGAAGCTCATTATGCTTTGGATCTTAACTATTTACCTGCTTTGGATCTTAGCTTAGGATAGGGCCAATTCTTAACACAAAACTGGTACATAACAAATGCTTCCTGATTCAATAGCTTTAAAACTAGAAAAATTTTTAATGGTCATAAAAGTAAACTAGAATTTTTTGCTAATCTTTAATAACTATCCAACATGGATGGCAAAAAAAAACTAAAGATACTTTTTACAGAGAAATGGCTTTATTCTTGATCATATACTTTAGAAAGCAAACTTTATTGTAAGTAGCAAAGAAAGCTTCTTATGGAAAACCATTGGTCTACTCATGTTATATTCTGAATGAGAGAATCAAACAAGAAACAAATAAAACTTACTCAGTGATTTTGAGTTGGATCTCAATACCAGAAGAAAATGGATACAAGGGTTATCACTTTTATTCTTTCTATCTCAAAAAAGAAACCATTCATTTTGTAATGGTGGAGGGAACAATGTAGATATAATCCTGTTAATTTTACATTGTTATTTTAAGCAACTCTCTCTCTCTCTCTCTCTCTCTCTCTCTCTCTCTCTGTGTGTGTGTGTGTGTGTGTGTGTGTGTGTGTGTGTGTGTGTAAGACAGAATGAATAAACAGAAGGGAGAATGAACTTTTTTAATAAAAGTGTGTGTGGGCAGAGGAGGCAGTATTTCATACCATATTTTAAATGATTCAAACATTTTCCTAAATTGAAATGGGAGAGTTTTGCTTCCTCACTCTATTGTCTGCAATCCTAAATTGTCCAGAATTAATGCCATTTTCCTACTATTAGGTATTTTTATTAAAACACACTCCATCATTTAGCTCAGAAAACAGATATAAGTTTTATTTCTAGGCAAAAGCTAGTCACAACCTGAGTTAAAGGGGAAAGGAGAGAAAGTTCCTTCATTCGGATTTAAAAAAAAAAAGGAGACCATTTTGCTATGGGAATCAAATTCATTAGGTTTGATTCATAATTTGCATTTACTTTGATGTCTGATTTGGGGCCAGGGTTTTATATACATCTTTGCTTATTTTTTGCTGAGAGGGATTCTGAAACCATTTGACTTCTTAGTTTCAAATTATTTTTTAAAACTTTTTTCTGAAGTTGGTTTAACTTCATAATGCTTTGCTTGAATTTGAGGCTATTGAAATAGAGATAGGTCTAAAGTTCTTTTAATCTTTTAATCTTTTAAGCTATTATAATTTCTTTCCTCCCTAATTAGAATACTTTGGGCACATTTTTTTCACATTTGCTTATATAACCCAATCTTTGCCTAGCCATTCCCTGAACAGCTAACATGGAGCCCTCTGTGTCCATTATCTTGTGGATGGAGAAAAAATTTTTTTGATTGACTGTGCAACCAGAAAGGGTAGGTCTTTAAAACTAGTGAGATTATCACCTTTTTCTGCTCCTTTCTTTCTGTTTGTCAAAGTGATGATCACAGCTCATCTACAACATGGGTACTATGAACTAAACTAGTGAGCCAAAAGCATTCGCCTCCCCAGTTCTCCCTCTGTTTTAAACCTGGCTCTGAGAAATGGGCCTGGGGGTGTGTGCTTCTGTTCTTTCATTTGTCATTCTAAAGTTTTAGGTGCCATTGATCCCCATCAGATTTGGAAGTTTGAGCCATGGAGACCTTGGAGCTTTGTAAGTGAGGTATTGCAGCCAGGAATCCCAGAAAAGGCAGAATGTCTAAGACTCAAGCTTAAGGAGGATTTTGGATTTAGAACTAGGACTATGCTCTATAGCAGTGATGGTGAACCTACTACACATGTATCAAAGATGGCATGCAGGGTGTTCTCTGTGGGCACACAAGCCATCTTTTCCTTCCCACTGCCACCCCCAAATTTCATTACCAGAAGGGCAGAGCTCGTCCCTTTCCCCTCTCCATCCTATCTGATAACATTTTTTCACATCACCTGCCCCTCTGCCCAGCAGCCTAATGGGAGTGCACAGTGGGTAAGAATGGGAATTTAAGCAGCAGAGCTGAGGGGAACAGAGTACTCAAGCCACTCCCCACCCCCTCTCTACATTGGCTGGGAACATTCCTCACTTCACCATCCCCTCCACCCAGCAACCCAATGGGAGCCCTTTCTCACTCCCCTGTCTAGGGAAAGGGGCGGAAGATATGCCTGGCAGTTAGGGGAGGGGATATGGCACACAGTCTCTAAAAGGTTTGCCATCACTGCTCTATAAATAATGAACCTAATCTTCTCCTTCTCTCCAGAGACTGAGGTGGCACATGGAAGAAGAGGATTGTGCCACCCTGGTGTTGGGGGCATAAGTTTGTGCGTTCATGATTATGCCTCTTGAAGTAAATAATCCTTTGTAAAAGCTTATGTGACTATCAGTGGTTAAATGGAACTACAGTGCAAGGGAGCTCCCCCATACTTTAGGGAAAAATATTGGTGGGGATTGGATCCATTTACAGAGAGCCTAGGTATCTCAAACCCCTTATGGGTACCAGAGAAATCTAGGTATAGAGTGAAATTTAGCATACCTGGCCTTCAGGCAGTGGGAGCCAAGGTAGTCAGTGTTATACTTACAAAAAGATTTGGCATCCACTTGTCAGTAAAGAATAACATTTATAAAGTACTTAATAAATGCCTGCCACTATGGTAAGCATTAGAGATCAAAGTCCCTGCCCTCAAGAGTTTGCATTCTAAGTGGGGAGATAACATATAAATTATTAGGCATATGCAACGTATATGCATAGTAGGTGAAAGATAATCAGTGAGAGGAAGTAAGAACAACTGGTAGAAAAAGAATAAGCCTTGAAAAAGGTGGATATTGAGCCAAGTCTTGTAGGAAGACAGGAAAACTAAGAAGTAGAAGTGAGGTCAGTCTTCCTCCTTTTTCAACCCAGAAGATGTAATTGACATGCTTGAATCATAGACTGTTAGAGTTAAAATCATAGACCCTAGAGACCATTTACCATCTAGTCCAAGTTCATCATTGTTCCCCTTAGTGAAGATATGTAGATTTGAGAGGTCTGAACTTAATAAAATGATACATTTTTATTTTCACAAACCTTTGAAATAAAACATTTCATTTGATTATTTTTTAAGCATTTCAAGAAGAGTTCCATAGGCTTTACCAGGCTCCCAAAAAAGTGTGTGACACGAAAAGATTGAGAACTCCTGTTCTATGGTTAAAAGGACTAGAAAGGATCAGTGTCTGCCTGCAAGAAACTGACATTCTATGATTTCTAATAAAAGTATTAGCACATAGGTTTTTCACATTAGTTAACTTTAACATTTTAATTCAAAAGAAGATGAAATATAAGATTATATTTCACAAAGGAGGGGACAGCTAGGTAGCACAATGGATAGAGTGCCAGGCTTGGAGTTGGGAAGGCTTGGGTTCAAATCTGGCCTCAGATACTTCCTAACTGTGTGACCCTGGGCAAGTCAATTAATCTTCATTTGCCTAGCTTTTGCCCTTCTGTCTTAGAGTTACTAAGACAGAAAGTAAAGGCTTGAAAATTAAGGGGGTAAAATCCCCATAAGGGTAAGGACAAGGATAATGTAGAAATAAAATGGGAAGCTTATGGGAGTAAGGAGAGATCAGGTTCCAGATGGAGTATCAATGTATCTTGAGGGTATCTTGGGGTATCTTGAGCAGCTGGAAAGGGATAGATAGATAGATAGATAGATAGATAATATAAAAAGTCATCTTATAAAATATTCTGCCATTTCCTTCTCTAGTGCATCCCCATTTTAAAGATTAGGAATTGAGGCAAATAGGGGTTAAGTTACTTGCCCAAGAGTTAAGTGATTTGCTCAAAATACTGATTTTGTAACAATCTCCTATACTTGTTAATATGTATAGTTATTTTATTTCATTTATTGCAACCTTTATAAATTAAATACAAATAAAACTTTTTTTAAAGTTATGATTATATACAAATTATGTACAAAATAAACATAAAGTGATTTATAGAAATAGCAGTCAGAAGGAATTGGAGGGTGGGGGGAGTCATTGTATAGAATTTGGCCTTTGATCTACATTTTGAAGGAAACTCAGAGAATTTATGAGGAAGAGGTGAGGGAAAAGCCCATTCCAGGCATGAGGATCAGCTATACCAGTGATGGTGAACCTTTTAGAGACCAAGTGTCCAAACTGCAACCCTCAGGCTGCATCCCTTACCCCAGTCAGAGGAGGGAGGAAATGCTCCCATTGGGCTACTGGACAGAGGGGCAGGTGAAGTAAAAAATGTCCTCAGGCACTATGGAGAGGGACATGAGTCTGTACAAAGGTAGGCAGATGAGAAATGGGATAGAGTATAGAGGAAAGGGTAATGGATTTGGAATCAAAGGACCCTTGGACATATCTCAACTTTGCCATTTATTTAGCTTCTATAGGACTCAGTTCTTTTATCTGTAAAATGACAGGGTTGAACTTGATAATTCCTTCTGACTAAAATCTATGACACTAAGTCATGTATGAGGAACAAGAAGAAAGCCAATTTGACTAGACCAAAGGCATGCAAAAGGACATGAACAATAAAGCAGAAATAACATTAAATAGACAAGGTCAGATTTCAGGGATAACTTTTAGGGATGAGTGAAATGTAGGACCTGAAATACTGAGATAAAGTTATTTCTCATTCCTAGGTTCTCATTAATAAAAAATGATTAAAAACAGAGTATCTGCTCCCTTAATGGAAGCCCAAGATTTAGCTGAATTTATTTGCCAGCTTACTCGCAAGGCATTTACAATTTTCCAGAAAAGGCAGATTAACATAAAGGAAAACTTTCCCCATCTTTCATAAAGTTAATATATAAAAGTGGATAAATCAGTGGACATAAACACTAGTCAAGTAGCCTCTGCAGTGGAGAAGGTGCAAAAGATGAAAAAAAACTCCTAAGAATGGATGATAAATATATTCCTTAGTGTGGCAAAGTAGAAATGAGGGCAGGGCACAGACCCTTTAGTAAGTCCTCTCCAAGGACAAAATGTTACTCTGGTAGAATCATACTTGTCTGAACAGCACCATAAATTTCCCATAGGTGGAATAATGAATATGCCCTAAGTTTTACTGGGCTTTGTAATTTGCATATTGACTTCTTCTTCGTTGGTGTCTGAGTCCAGATGGTAAGGGAGAATAATCTACCAAATGCTTTTTCTTTACCCATAAAAATATCACCCAATCAACAATTCAACAAATATTTATGAAGTCCTGAACTGGCCACTCTACTAGATTCTGGGAATAATTAAAAAGAAAAAAATGAAACAGTCCTTGCCCTCAAGGGGCTTATACTATCAGGGGAAACATCATATCCATAAACATATATACAAAATAAATACAAAGGTTTTGTGACTAGAAGGATAGAAGGGAAGAGAAAAGTTTTAAGAAGGTGCCATTTGCACAGATATTGTTTTGAAAGAAATGAGAAGTTCTAAGTGACTGAGACACAATGGGAATACATTGAAGGCACAGAGAACAACCAGTTCAAGAGTGCAGAGGCAGAGAAATTGAGAATCGTGCCCCTGATTTGTGAAAAAACTCAAGAAGGCCAGTTTAGCTTTACTAGAGAATACAGCAAAGAGGAGTAATGTTTAGTAGGGTTGGAAAAATAATTCAAGGTCATCTTGTGAAGAAGGACTTTATAAATTGAACAGAGTAATTTACATTTGATTCTAAAGACAAGAGGATGCTATTACAATGTATTGTGAGTTGAAGAGCAACATGGTCAGAGTTAAAACTTAGAAAAAAATCACTTTGGTAACTGTTGAAGAGGATGGTTTGGGGAAATGGAGAGCAATTCTGTGGCTACTACAATAGTCAAGATGAGAATCAACAAGGGCCTAAAATAGAGTGTGGCCATGTAAGTTGGAGAAAAGGAGAGATCAAAAATAGGAAGGTTGTGGTAAATATTTAATTCTCCAACACTTCATAAACAGAAGGGGAAGGATTAGTGCTTTTGATCATAGTTTTCAGTCCCCTTTTCCTTATAGAAAAAATTTTTTTGAGGATATTGCAATTTCACATGTAAGAGTATTCTATATGATGGTATCATAGAATTTGAGAGGATAGAAAGGATCTCAAAGGTCATTTGACTCAAACCCTATCTAAAGAATGAATGTCATCTACAACATTCCTGTAGTTATCTAACTTCTATGCTAAGACCTCTAGTGATGGAGAACAAGCTTCTTCCTAAAGTAGTCAATTCTACTTTTAGATTGTTTCCACAATTAGAGATTTTTTCTGTTCATAAAGTTGTCTTCCTGTAAATCATCTCCCCATGACTACTCATGATATTAATTATGCCCTTCTCAAGGAGAAAATCTATGCCATTTCTAAACTTAAATAGTTAGCACCTAGCATAGAGCCTTAGAGCACTACCTTTGGAGTCAAAAAAACTTGAGTTCATATCTTGGAAAGGCGTTAGAAAACATCTACTCCCTATGTGCTTGTGCACAAGGTGCTCCTACTCCTCTAGATTTCAGTCTATTCGTTTATTAGATTAAGGGAAAAATGTTTGTTGAACTGAATTGAATCAGAACAAACCTAATACCTCTTCCAAAAAAAAGCTTCTAGAACTTGAAGATAACTGTCATGACAGGGACTAAGATTTCTCTTATCCAGTCTTAATACCTCACTTCTGTAAACCTTAGCATCTACCCTTGTCAAAGGGAAAATTATTGAATCCTTTTGGAAGAATCAAAATGAACAATTTCTACATTTCATAGTTCCCTTTTTAGAAAAAGCAAGTAGGATTCAGTAGGATTGGGACCATATGATGAAACAATGGGAATATAACCAATAACTATCTTAAACACCAGATGCTAAGACAATAAGCCTCATTAAAGATCTAAATTTTGTTGCATTCTACATTTTCCATATAATAAAAATAGCAGTGAGGAAAAATAAAGAACATAAATGTGTCACCATTACTCTTTCTCACCCACTTATGAAACTACGCTTTCTAACCACTTGTAGATGACTCATTTTCTCAAAAGTCTGGAGAACTTTGAGTTTAAACCTGTGTCAAGATCATGTGAAGACTCATCAAATATAGGCAGTATGTTGAACTTTCCATTAAGAAAAAGAATGAGATAAATAAAGTGAAAAGAAATGATCAAGATAAGTCTTACCTCTTTAGAATAGGGATTCTTGACTAGAAGTGTATAAGCAAGGTTTTTTTTGTTTTGTTTTTTTAAACTCTTACCTTCTATCTTGGAATCAATATTGTGTATTGGTTCCAAAACAGAAGAGCAGTAAAGGCTAGGCAATGGGGGTTAAGTGGCTTGGCCAGGGTCACAGAGCTGGGAAGTGTCTGAGGCCAGATTTGAACCTAGGACCTCCCATCTCTAGATCTGGCTCTCAAACCACTGAGTCACCCAGCTCCCCACTATAAACAAAGTTTTTTTAAAAATCCTGATAACAATATTTCAATGTAACTGTCTTCTTTTGTAATCCCATATATTTAAAAACATTATTCAGTTCCATTTCAATTTTTGTTATTGTCACTGTTCTTTCCATTTTTATTTCTTTGTCATCATGTATGTTTCTTTGGTTATTTTTACTTTCTTTTACCACAATTTATATGTCTTCCCATGATTTCTGATTTTTCACATTCATCATTTCTTACAGCACAGTACTGTTCCATTACATTCATGGGTCACTTTTTATTTAAACATTCTCCAGTTGATGGGTATCTATTTTAGTTCAAGTTCCTTAGTGCTGCCAAAAGTATTGGTATAAAAATTTTGTTGTGTATAGGGTCTTTCTTTCTACCTTTCATCTCCTTGACATCTATATATATATATATATATATATATATATATATAGCACATATGCCTAGCACAGGGCAGCTGTGGAGTCAGGAAGAGTAATCTTCCAGAGTTCAAGTCTGGTCTCAGAGACTTATTTACTAGCTGTGTGACTCTGAACGAGTCACTTAACCTTGTTTGCCTTTGTTTCCTCATCTATAAAATGAGCTAGAGAAGGAAATGACAAACTACTCTAATATCTTTGCCAAGAAAACTCTAAATGGGGTCACAAAGATTCAAATCTGACTAAAAATGACTGAACAACCAATATATATATACATACTCTGAACCAGTGTTAAACTCTATATAATCTGAACCAGCATTAAATTCTGTGTGTGTGTGTGTGTGTGTGTGTGTGTGTGTGTGTGTGTGAGTGTGTGTATACATATACTTTCAATCACTTTCTTAGCATATAGAGAGCCAGCCTTTATATGGTTTTGGGGTCCTGAGTGGTGTATGGTGGCATAGGATTGTTAAGACAGGAGAAAGAAAATGAGAACAACCAGACTAGTGGTTAGCCCATGTTGATCTGCATTCTGTGGGCTTTGGAGTTTATTATATACTGATTTCAAACAAAGGACACAAAGAAAGAGTCACAGCTGTGAAGGGATAACAAATCATACACAACCCATTAAAGTCTAAAGAGTAAAGGTATAAGTACAAAGACAATGGCCAAATTCCAACCATCAATTAGTAGAGGATAATTCTGGAAGTGGAAATATTTTATGGAGATGCTCACTAATTGAGTCCTGTCCTCCTGGATTATAGACACCTGTTCAAATAAAGTCCAGACTAAAGGCTCCATTCTTATCAAAGTATTCAGTCTTATCTAAGTAATGTTTGTTAGGGTTCAGGCTTCTTAATTATCAAGGAGAGGAATCATTAACTCAGTAGATGCTGGTCTGCTAAGGACTCAAAGCTTTTCAATAAGTCTATAATGTTTTTCCAATAAGAAAAGGTATGGATCATGAGGTATCAAAAGAGGGGTCTCAGATTTTTATCTATTCTCTTATTGGCTTCCCACATTAGCATAATTCCAAATAGCTTTATAGAATGATTGGACTAATTCATGATTTCAAAATTCCACCAACATGTGTAATATTGCTGTTTTTCAGGAACTACTTCAGTGTTTAATATTCCCATTTTTCATCATCCTTTCTAATTTGCTAGGTGTAGAGTGAAACTTTGGATTTGTTTTGATTCACATTTCTCTGACTAGTAATTTGGAGCAATTTCACAACATTGTTCAAACTTTGTAATTCTTTTGAGATTTCTTTGTTCTTGGCCCTTGGCCCTTGGCCAATAGCCATTGGTGATACATTTGTGCCTTTTCATTCATATCTTATATAGCATGATCTTATCAGACATGTCCCTTGAATATTTTTCCATAATGGAAAGCTTCTGTTATTATCCTAATTTACATTATGTTCATTTGAAAATTATTTGCTCCTACGAATTATGAAATTTGTCACTTTTTTCTATGCTCAAATTTCTTTTTTTTGACATTTAATAATATTTATTTTTTAGAAAAGTTAACATGGTTACATAATTCATGCTCTTACTTTCCCCTTCACAGCCCGACCTCCCCACTCCCCATAGCCGATGCACATTTCCACTGGTTTTAACATGTGTCATTGATCAAGACTTATTTCCAACTTGTTGATACTTGCATTAGTGCGGTAGTTGTTGTGGTAGAGTCTACATCCCCAATCATGTCCGCCTCAACACATGTGCTCAAGCAGTTGCTTTTCTTCTGTGTTTCTACTCCTGCAATTCTTCCTCTAAATATGGGTAGCATTCTTTTCCATAAATCCCTGAAAATTGTCCTGGTTCATTGCATTGCTGCTAGAACAGAAGTCCATTACATTCTATTTTACCACAGTGTATTGGTCTCTGTGTACAATGTTCTTCTGGCTCTGTTCCTTTCACTCTGCATCAATTCCTGGAGGTCTTTCCAGTTCACATGGAATTCCTCCAGTTTATTATTCCTTTGAGCACAATAGTATTCCATCACCAGCATATACCACAGTTTGTTCAGCCATTCCCCAATTGAAGGGCATACCCTCATTTTCCAGTTTTTTTGCCACCACAAAAAGCACCACTATAAATATTTTCATACAAGTCTGTTTATCTATGATCTCTTTGGGGTACAAACCCAACAATGGTATGGCTGGATCAAAGGGCAGGCAGTCTTTTATAGCCCTTTGAGTATAGTTCCAAATTGCCATCCAGAATGGTTGAATCAGTTCACAATTCCACCAGCAATGCATTAATGTCCCAATTTTGCCACATCCCTTCCAACATTCATTACTCTCCCCTTCTATCATTTTAGCCAATCTGCTAAGGTGTGAGGTGGTACCTCAGAGTTGTTTTGATTTGCATTTCTCTAATTATTAGAGATTTAGAACACTTTCTCATGTGCTTATTGATACTTTTGATTTCTTTATCTGAAAATTGCCTATTCATGTTCCTTGCCCACTTATCAATTGGGGAATGGCTTGATTTTTTATACAATTGATTTAACTCCTTGTATATTTGAATAATTAGACCCCTGTCAGAGTTTTTTGTTATAAAGATTTTTTCCCATTTTGTTGTTTCTCTTCTGATTTTGGCTGCATTGTTTTTGTTTGTACAAAAGCTTTTTAATTTAATATAATGAAAATAATTTATTTTACATTTTGTAATTTTCTCTAACTCTTGCTTGGTTTTAAAATCTTTCCTTTCCCAGAGATCTGACAAGTATACTATTCTGTGTTCACTTAACTTATTTATAGTTTCCCTTTTTATATTCAAATCAATCACCCATTCTGAATTTATCTTGGTGTAGGGTGTGAGATATTGATCTAAACCTAATCTCTCCCATATTGTTTTCCAAATTTCCCAGCAGTTTTTGTCAAATAGTGGATTTTTGTCCCAAGAGTTGGGCTCTTTGGGTTTATCATACACTGTCTTGTTGATGTCATTTACCCCAAGTCTATTCCACTGATCCTCCCTTCTGTCTCTTAGGCAGTACCATACCATTTTGATGACCGCTGCTTTATAGTATGGTTTAATATCTGGTACTGCAAGGTCCCCTTCCTTCACATTTTTCTTCATTATTTCCCTTGATATTCTTGATTTTTTGTTATTCAAGATGAACTTTGTTATAGTTTTTTCTAATTCAGTAAAAAAGTTTTTTGGTAATTTGATAGGCATGGCCCTAAATAGGTAAATTAATTTGGGTAGAATGGTCATTTTTATTATGTTAGCTTGTCCTACCCATGAGCAATCAATGTTTTTCCAATTGTTTAGATCTAGTTTTAACTGTTTGGAAAGTGTTTTGTAGCTTTTTTCATATAATTCCTGTGTTTGTTTTGGTAGATAGATTCCTAAATATTTTATATTGTCTAATGTGATTTTAAATGGTGTTTCTCTTTCTACTTCTTGCTGCTCTAATGTGTTGGAAATATATAGAAATGCTGATGATATATTTGCATTTATTTTGTATCCTGCAACTTTGCTAAAGTTCTTGATTATTTCTACAAGCTTCTTAGTTGATTCTCTAGAACTTTTTAAGTAGACCATCATATCATCTGTAAAGAGTGATAGCTTAGTCTCCTCATTGCCTACTTTGATACCTTCAATTTCTTTTTCTTCTTTAATTACTACTGCTAGTGTTTCTGTTTCTGATCTACCTGGCTTTGGAATCAGTACCATACTTGTGTCATAAAAGGAATTTGGTAGGACTCCTTCTTTGCTTATTATATCAAATAATTTGTATAGTATTGGCACTAGTTACTCTTTGAATGTTTGATAGAATTCACTTGTGAATCCATCTTTCCCTGGTGATTATTACTTAGGGAGTTCTTTGATGGCTTGTTCAATTTCTTTTTCTGATATGGAATAATTTAGGTATTCTATTTCTTCTCCTGTTAATCTAGGCAATTAATATTTTTGTAAATATTCATCCATATCACCTAGATTGCTATATTTATTGCCATATAATTGGGCAAAATTGTTTTTCATGATTGCCTTAATTTCCTCTCCATTGGAGGTGAGGTCTCTCTTTTCATCTTTGATACTGTCAATTTGTTTTTCTTCTTTCTTTTTTTTTATCAGATTGACCAGTACTTTGTCTATTTTATCTGTTTTGTCAAAAAACCAGCTTCTAGTTTAATTTCTTAATTCAATAGTTCTTTTACCTTCGATTTTTGTTAATTTCTCCTTTGACTTTTAGTATTTCTAATTTAGTTTTCATCTGGGGATTTTTAATTGCTCGCTTTCTAGTTTTTTTTAAGTTGTATGCCCAATTCATTAATCTCTGCCCTCCATAATTTGTTAATATATACACTCAAAGATATAAATTTCCCCCTGAGTACTGCCTTAGCTGCATCCCACAGAGTTTGGTAGGATGTCTCGTCATTGTTATTGTCTTCAATGAAATTGTTGATTGTTTCTATGATTTCTTCTTTGACTAGCTTGTTTTGGAGAATCCTATTATTTAGTTTCCAATTAGTTTTTGATTTGCCTCTCCAGGTGCCCTTACTAATTATTATTTTTATTGCATTATGATCTGAGAAGGTTACATTTATTATTTCTGCTCTTTTCCATTTGTTTGCAATGTTTCTATGCCCTATTACATGGTCAATCTTTGTGAATGTACCATGTGCAGCTAAAAAGAAGGTGTATTCCTTTTTGTCCCTATTTATTTTTCTCTATATATCTATTAAATCTAATTTTTCTAGAACTTCATTCACCTCTCTTATCTCTTTTTTATTTATTTTTTTGTTTGATTTATCTAGATCTGGAAGAGGAATATGTATATCTCCCACTAGCATGGTTTTACTATCTATTTCCTTCTTGAGCTCTGCCAGTTTCTCCTTTACGAATTTGGATGCTATGCCATTTGGTGCATACATATTGAGCACTGTTATCTCCTCATTGTCTATACTGCCTTTAATTTTTAAAAAATTAATTTTTATTAATTACCTTCCCTGTCTTTTTTAATCATATCTATTTTTACTTTGGCTTTGTCAGAAATCATGATCACCACTCCTGCCTTCTTTTTCTCATTTGAGGCCCAAAAGATTTTGCTTAAGCCCTTTACCTTAAACCTGTGTATGTCCACCCGCCTCATATCTGTTTCTTGTAGACAACATATGGTAGGATTTTGGTTTCTAATCCACTCTGCTATTTGCATCCATTTTATGGGTGAGTTTATCCCATTCACATTCAGAGTCATAATTATCAGTTGTGTATTTGCTGGCATTTTGGTATCCTCCCCTAATCCTACCTCTTCTTCTTAAACTATTTCCTTTTAAACCAGTGGTTTGCTTTAAGCCAGTAACCCTTGTCCCCTCCCTTGATTTACTTCCCTTTTTACCCCCTCCCTTATTATTCCCCTCTTTTTTTTTAAACCCTTATACTTCGGTGTATTGTCTCATAGGTGGAAGAGTGGTAAGGGTGGGCAATGGGGGTCAAGTGACCTGCCCAGGGTCACACAGCTGGGAGGTGGCTGAGGCCAGGTTTGAACCTAGGACCTCCTGTCTCTAGGCCTGACTCTCACTCCACTGAGCTACCCAGCTGCCCCCTATTCCCCTCTTTTTTATTTTTAAGGCCTAATGAATTCCCTCCCCCTTCTTATCCGCTCCCTTTTTTGACCTCCCCACTCCCCTGCTCCCCTTGCTTTATCCCTTCTGATTTTCTCAATAGGGTTAGATAGAGTTCTATATCCCAATGGATATAGCTACTCTTCCTTCTCAGGGTTAATTCCACTGAGAATAAGGTTTAACTATTACCTCTTAATGCTCTCTTCCTCTCCTTCTTATAATAGTATTCATCCCCTCCCCTTCCCATGCCCTCTTTGTGTGTAATAGAATATCCTATTTTTCTTATTCATTCAAGTTTCTCTTGGTTTCATCTACTATTCACCCCCCTCTTTCCCAAACCCATATCATCTTACACTATTTAGTACTCCAACCTCTCCCTATGAATAATTCTTCTAATTACTATAATAGTGAATACTATAATAGGGAATAGAGTTCACTACAGAGAATTACACATAACATTTCTCCACATAGGAATACAAATAATTAGATCTTATTGAAGCCCTTAAAGAGGCAAATTTAAAAAATAAGAATTTTCTTTCTTTCCCCTCTGTTTCTTATTTACCTTTTCATGTTTCTCTTGATTTTTGTGGTTGGATATCGAACTTTCCATTTAGTCCTGGTCTTTTCTATGCAAATACTTGGAAATCTTCTATCTTGTTGATTGCCCAAACTTTTCTTTGGAAGTGTATAGTCAGTTTTGATGGGTAGGTGATCCTTGGTTGTAGAACCAGTTCTCTTGCCTTTCTGAATATCATATTCCAAGCCTTACAGTCTTTTAGTGTGGAGGCTGCCAGATTCTGTGTGATCTTGATTGGTCCTCATTTATATCTGAATTGTCTCTTTCTGGCTTCTTGTAAAATTTTTTTCTTTTACTTGGAAGCTCTTGAATTTGGCTATAATATTCCTGGGGATTATCTTTTCAGGGTCTAGGGTAGAGGGTGATCTATGGATCCTTTCAATGTCTATACTGCCTTCTTGTTGTAGAACTTCAGGGCAGTTTTGCTGAATAATTTCTTTTAGTATGGAGTCCATATTTCTATTAATTTCTGCTGTTTCAGGAAGACCAATGATTCTCAAATTGTCTCTTCTAGACCTGTTTTCTTCATCTGTCAATTTCTCATTGAGATATTTAATGTTTCTTTCTATTTTATCAGTCTTTTGACTTTGTTTTATTTGCTCTTGCTGTCTTGAGAGATCATTATCTTCTAATTGCTCAATTCTAGCCTTCAGAGACTGGTTTTCCTTTACAATCCAGTCATTTCTGGTCTTCAATTTACTTGTTTCACTTTCCAAATGCAAAATTCTGCCTTTTAAACTGTTATTTTCTTGCCAGATCTCTTCCATCTTTCTCATCATACCTCACAATAGCTTCTGACCAGTTTTCGTTATTTTGGGAAGGTTTGAATACGATTATTTTTTTTGTTTTCTGCTGTTTGCTCCATTGTCTGCATTTTCTCAGTGTAAAATTGTTGAGTGTGAAAGATTTCTTCTTGCTGATCTTTCTCTTCTGGGGTTTTATGGATGGCTTGCCATTGTGAGCTGGGTGCCCTCTCAGGTTTGTCCTTACATCCATGGTCTGTCTGTGCTCTTTAGGCTCCTGAGATCTCAGGTCTAGTTGTTCTCAGGGTCAAGCTTCTTGGTGGTCCCCTTGCTTGTTCCTCTGCCCAAAGCTCCTTTAACAGTCTCAGGGTGCTGCTTCCACAGTTGTGTACCCCTCTAGAGTTAGAAATAAGAAGCCTTCTTGAGAATGTTCTAGAAAGATTTAATTCTATGGCCTCCTCCATAAGGCCACTGAATTCTGGAAAGTCTCTTATCTGGTGAGCACCATTGTTCTTACAAGAGAAGATTGGTCTAATATAAGTTTTCTGGTCACCATGATCCGTGAAGACTCAAGTAGTCAGATAGTGTAATTAAGAACCAATCACAATCTTAGTTTGGGGATCATTTCTGGACCTTATGTAACCACTAAACTGTGTTTTAAAAAAAAGCTATTCTAACTGTATCAGAGAACTTTGGTTACTGAGGGATCATTGACCTCTATTATTGGCAACTGCTAGCCTTGCTAATAAATCAATTAGCTTGGACCTTTTGTGCTTCAGTCTCTCATTATCACGGAGTTATTGCAACAATAGCAAAGGATCTCAGACTAGTTTGAGACCTATGAGACAGGAAGCTCCACTTACCTAATTTTGAAGACACATGACCAGGTTGATTACAGCATCATATCAATATATGGCAAGTGTTGTCACTGATCTGGTAGTCAAGGAAGAATTGGATTCAAGTTTCACCTAAGCCATATACTGACTGTGTGACTATGGGCAAAACATTTAGCTTCTTCGCAGTGCCCCCAGTTTATTATTTAATATCTTCAGTGGCAGATAAAAGGACTATATGCAGTGGTAGAAGAAATTCCTCAACAGGAGGTCTCTACACCAATGAAAACACAAGTCCAGTCTGAAATGAATCAATACTCAGAAACCATCTATTAAATTATGTTATGTAACAATTCAGTCTTTCAATGGAGTGCCAAAATTGATGAGATTACAGATCTTAGATCTATGGAAGCAAGAGTTTTAACAGTGCCTGATTTTTCTTTTAAAAAATGAAACTTGGAAATGATTCATAGATTTATTATAGATTATAGTTATAGATTGGTGTGTACTCACTTTGTATAATTACATTTAAATACTGGAAAAGGATTTGATAAAAATTTGGGGGTTCTTGTCTACCCTCTTAATGAGTAAGAGCTTTGAATTGTAGACTGTACCTAGTGGTTTCTTCAATTTAGCATAAACTAGTTCTGTATTAGAACTTGGAATTATTTTTAGAAGACTCATATTATGCCTCTAGCCTTTGCACATCATGTAGATATATTTTGAGTGATGGGTGAAAACTGGCTTGTATCTAGAATTTCTTTTTTTAAAACCTTTACTTTCTGTTTTAGTATTAATTCTAAGACAGAAGAGCAGCAAGGGCTAGGCAATTGAGATATGACTTCTCCAGGGTCACTTAGTTAGGAAATATCTGAAACCATATTTGAAACTAGGTCATCTCAAATACACTGCACTATCTAGTTGCTATGTTCTACTGTTTCTAAGGGAGGAAATATACTTGTCACTCCCATTAAATTCTTTTTAAATTTTTAAAATTAATCATTTAAAATTTTTAATTATTTTAATTTACTTTATTTTTATATTGACATAATTATATATAATTATTTTAATGTATCACTTATTTATTTAAAATTTTTATTTTTAAATTTTGAACTCCAGATTCTCTACCTTCTTTTTACCCCTCCCTCAATTACTGAGAAGGCAAGTGATATGATATTAATTATACATGCTCTCTCAATCACTCTACTAAATTCTAAGTATAGTTTGGTACAGTCGAAAAGGCAATGAATTTGGAATGAAGTACCCTGGTTTCAAATCCTGGTTTTGCCACTTACTACCTATGTGACCTTAAGAAAGTCACATTATTTGTCTGTCTTAGACCCCCTCCTCTGTAAAATAAGGTTTATATTTTAAGTGCTAAAACAAATTAAAACTAAAAGTGCTAGTAATTGCACTTACCTCTCAGGTTAGTTTTGAGGATAAAATCAAATAATATTTGTAAGACATTTGTAAACCTTAAAATGCTATGTAAATGCTACCTGTGATTATTATTTAAATGTTAAGCAGAAGAGATTCTATTTAATCCTAGAGGTAATGGGAACATGGAAATTTTTAGAATAAGGAGTGGGGCAGAGTCAGATATGAACTTTAGGGTAAGTTGGAATGGGAAGAAATTTAAGGAAGGAAACCAAACAGAAGGTTATTACAACAGTCCAGGTAAGTAGAGATGAGAACTTGAATAAGCATGATGATTTTGTGTATGGAAAGAAAGAGGACATATATAAGAGATGTTGAGATGGAAATGACAAGATTTGGCAATGGCTTGAACTTATGGGGTATGTGAGAATGAAGCATTAAAGCTCAGAAAAGATATGGATTGGGCAGACACGAGAAAGGATAATTCTCTCTGTTTTGGATTTAAGGCTCTTTACTATCTTGATTTGTCTTCCTGTTAACCAATTTTTTTAACTATGGCACCCAGAACTGAACACAAAATTCCAGATGTGGTCTGAGGAGGGAACTCTATGTCTTTATTCCTGGAAACAAACCCTTTATTTAATCAGCCCAAGATTACATTCATTTTTTGGTTGCTATCTCTCAGGGTTAGTGCATATTGAACTAACAGTCCATTAAAATCACCAGAAATTTTCAGATGAACTTCTGTGTAACCATATTTCCTTCCTCCATTCTGTAGGTATGTAGGTATGTAGGTATGAAGTTGATTTTTAACCCAAAAATGTTTCCCTTTTTTCCTATTGAATTTCATCTTATTTGATTCTGTCTAAAATTCTATCCTAAGAAGATCATTTTGGATCTTGACCATCATTCAATGTATTAGTTAGCCTTCTTCACTGATATCATCTGCAAATTTGGTGAACATGCCCTCTTTGCCTTTATCTAAGTCAATAATAAAAAATGAGAGCATAAGGCTAACCAATCACAATTCCCTGGAACATTTCATTACAAACCAGCTGTCACATATTGACATTCAACCATTAAAAACTATTCTTTGCGTCTGACCATTCAAAAGTTTTGAATCCATCTAATTCATCTCTCCTTTTCCACAAAAAAATGAGATGTTTTATTAAAACTCTAACCAAAATCTGAGAAATCTGTAACAATTTTCTGCTCTATTAGGCTAATTCTCTTATAAAAAAAGGAAACAAAGTTAGTATGGCAAAACCTGTCCTTGATGAAGCCAAGGTGGCTCTTCGTAATCACTGCTTCTATTTTTAGATGTTCATTAACTGTCTCTTAATAATCTATCAAAAATTTCCCCAGGAATAAAAGTTATAATCATTATCCTATAGTGTGTAGCTATGTTTTTTCCTTTGGAAAAATTAGATTGACATTTGTCCTTCTCCAAGTTTATAGTGCCTCTCTGGTTCTTCACAGTCTTTCAGATATCAAAAGCAATAGCTCAGCAACCACATCATTTAGTTCCTTCAGGACCCAAAACTATAGTTCACCTGAGTCAAATGAATTGAATTCATAAGGGGCAGCTAGTAGCTCTCTTTTACTATTTCCACACTTATCTTGGGTATCAGCTCCTTAGCAGCCATTTTTTTCTGTCATTTCCTTGCCAAAGGTTTCCTGTAAGATGGAATTCTTTATTCTCTCTGAGTTTACACTTGTGAAAAGGAATCCTTTATTCCCTTGACCATTTTGAGTTAACACTTTGATTAACAATAACTTAAGTACCCCTACTTAATACCTCACTAGGTTGTGAAGACAAGATTAACTCTTCTTTGTCTATTTTTGAATTGAATCAACAAAAGCTTGAACACCCTACTTAGCACTAACTGAAGGAGTTCTCCACCCTTTCAAATCAATCAGCCAGGAAATGAGAATTCACACAGCAGTCAGCCAGGAATCTGTGAACTATTTTGATGAGTTTTCATCTCTCCAGAAGGTGAGAAGTAGTTCCAACACACATTGCCCCCTGGGCAGTGCTGGGCAATTTGGAAGCTGTGATTGGCCTTTGTGAAAAGGGGAAGGGACAAGAAGCCACTATAAAAAGTCCTGAATTTCTGGGGCTAAAGAAGTCGACTCCAAGAAGAAAGTTGGCTTGAAGAAGGAGTTGGACTTCAGGAAGTAAGTTAGCTTCAAGAAGAAGGTTGGTTCAAGGAAGAAAGTTGGCCTCAGAAGTTACCTTCAACTTGAGTCTTTGTCTTGACCTGCATCTTGGAGGGAGCTTGGATGAGTGGATAGTTGGCTTTCCATTCCTGTCTTCTGGAGACAGTTTAATTCTAGTTGAAGGTCAACAAGTCCTGGCTGAGTTGAGCACCAAAAAAGCATTGGAGCATTATAGCATTATTTAGTTAGATAGGCTAATGTTTTTTCTACCCTTTTGTATTTCCCTGCTTTCACCCTTTCCACCTCTTTTGTAAATAAAAGCTATTAAAGTCATTTCTACTTTGAGCAATATTACTTCGAATCAGCAACCATCATTATTATTTATAATTTTCATATATTTTAGTCAAACCATTAAAAGGTAATTCCTATACTCCTTGGCAAAGAAAAGAGAAGCAAAATTGAGAATTCAGCAACTCTTTCTTCTCTCTATTTCTAGTAATTATCATTTTGTCCACCTTGAGCAGTATTACTGACCTTTCTCTGATAGTCATCTATTTCCCAATAAAGTGAGAAACAAACAAAAACAATCAACTCTCCTACTAAAACCTTGTTCTTAGCTTCCCACATTGGCCTTCAGTGATTCTGAGCCTTAACACTCCTGAAACTATTTGTAGAACTGTGCTCATGCTCTTATCTGTTATATAAGTGGCCTTGCTTTCCTTTTCTGTACACATTTTAAAAATCAAAGTTGGTGAGTTCACTGGATTCTTGATCTCTTCCCTTAAACCCCATTTTTCTCTTCCATTGGACTTATTTTGCTTTGTGTTTTCAGAATTTTATTTTTGGAAGTCTTCCATCCCTATTAAGCTGACTAATCCTCTAGTATTTTAGTTTAGCATGTAACTTATTTTTCCTCTAAATCCTTTAAAAAATTTCTCCCCAAAATTCAGTAATGCATGTAAGGTTTTTTCCATCTTTCCTTTCCTTGATCACAAACTCTATCAGGGAGTGGTAATATATCTCTGTAGTGTTTTTATAATTTCCAACCCAGGATCCAAGTCTGGATTCTTATTTGGCAAGAATTTAAGAAGACTGGAATGGAGTTCAGAAGATACTGTCCAGAAAATAGTGATGGTGAGATGAAGTAGAGGTGGAGCTCCCACCTGTACTCCAAGTCACAAATAGTAAATTTTGCTCCAAGAGCAAGTGGCAAAGAATAGTTTCTGAGAAAATAGTTCCCTCAAATCACCTTTTCAAAAGGAATTCAGTTGAATAGGAGGGGAATGAGTTCAGGTCTTCTTACTGAGGAAAGGAGACTTGAACCCCAGGACAGTAGGGCAAGTCTTAACCTAATGAGGGAATAGCTCTAACCAGGGGGAAGTACCACATAGTCCAGCAGTTTCTTATTTTAACTAATTTATCTTGATAACTAAGAACTAAACTCAGTTGTTTCTATACTGCTAAAGGCATGTAAATGCGATCAACACCTTCTAAATTTCAGTATACTGTTAAACACTACAATTTCCTTATTATAGTTACACCTCTGCTTATACCATCCTTTTGCCTCCTTTTCTCTCTCTCAATCTACTTCTCTTAATGAGACAGGGAATAGAGATATCCCTGGGGACATGAATATCATCTTAGTGCCCAATTAGTTTTCTCAGTGGCAATGCTGCCACCCTGATCTGACCTTCGATATAATTTCTTCACCCTAATCTAAGGGCAATTTAGGTACAAATAATACTATAGTCCTCTATTGCCTCCAAAACTTATACCTTTGTCTTTTCATATTGCCAGGACCAGGTTTTCTAATTTTCTTGCCTCTTGGGAAAAGTCCAAAAAATTTTTTTCTACATTTGCTTTCTGGTGCCCTACTATCTGCTTCTAATTTTATAATTATCTATAGTTTTAAAGCTTCAGTAATTACTTAGGAATTTCAAATGGCGATGAGATTGTATCAAATGTCCTTTTCTCACTTCAGAAGGTAAGAAAAATTGATTATTAAAACTAAAAAAACAGTGACAATAATTTGAGTTTACAAAGAATAATTAGGTATTGCTGCAGGTACTTAAATTAGTAAGGAATTTACTATAGAAAATATAATCTCATTCTGTTTACACGGCATATTCTTTGCAATAAACACCAGTGTGGTCAATTTAAATTCTTCAGTAGCATTTTAATATAGCTCCTTTTATATGAGCCTTGTCTTTTGGAAAAATCTTAATCTTTTTTTGGCTTATAGTAATTTCTGGACCAATAATAATTTCAAAGTGAACATTTGAATCTTATTGATAGTTAATTATTCACTCTTAATTTGCTCTTCATTGTCACAAAGTTAATGGAATTTATATTTGGTAAATATCATGTGCTCTCTATCCACATAGAAGGTGATTATTTTTCTTTATTTCTCATTTAATATTTATGGAATTAAAAGGACATAGAAAGAGCTTTTCACAAATGTGGTATAATGTGAACAGCACTGAATTAAGAATTAGGAGATCTGGATTCTTCCTGGCTTTATATACATATTAGCTGTATGGCTGAGGTCAGATGACTTTAACATTCTAAGGGGTCATCTGTAAAAGGGAGATGAGCATACTCACCTTACCTACTTCACAGGCTTGTTGTTGGAAAATTACTTTGGATATAAGGGCAAAGCCAAGATGGTAAAGAACCCACCTGATTTCTACTAAGTTATCCTCCAAAACACTATGATATAATTCCTCAAAACAAATTTTGGAACACTACAACCCACAAAAAGACAGGGTGAAATAATTTTTTAGCCTAAAATAACTTAGAAGACCAGCACAAGAGATTTATTATACCAAGGTAGAAATGGAGCACAAAACAACATTCCAAGGAAGCATGCCATACTGAGGCCCCAGACCTTGGGAGTAGTTGAATCAGCAGCAAAGGTTTCCAGAGCACTTAGCCACACATAGTGAGACGCAAATTGAACTACTGCTCAGAAAGAGATTATAGGGATCTCTTTGCTGACTCTGGGTGCAAAACCCTTGTCACAATGCTTTTACACAGATACAGTGTACAGTCCTAGGTCTCAAAAGGAGGAGGAGCACTAATACATAGCAGTACTTGCAGTCCCAGGAAAGCACAGAATCCTGGTCATAGTTCCAAGGCAGAAAAGAATGTTTGTGGTTAATCATAAACCATAGCACAGGCAAGGAGAGTATTAAACATATCTTTCCTTATATCATACAACCTTGAAAGACCTGAAAACAGTATTTCCCCAGAACTAGCTCTAAAGGCAGCTACAAAAGAACCTAAAGCTTGGAACAATGCTCCCTTCACCACAGATGAAAACCCACCTATACCAGCTTTTTAAGTTGAAAGACAAGCAAAAGACTGGAAGATGAGCAAACAAACAAAAAAAGAAACTCAATATAGAAAGTTATTTTCATGACAGGGAAGAGAAAAACACAAACTCAGAAAAAGACAACAACAAAATTAATAAATAATGCTTCATCCACAGCCTTCAAGAAAAATAAGAATTAGTCCCAACTCCAAAAAGAATTGATGGAGGAGTTCAAAAAGGATTTAAAAATAAAATAAGAGAGGCAGAAGAAAAATGGGAGTGGGGAGAGAATGAGAGTGATACAGGAAAATCATGAAAAAAGAGTTAACAGCTTGGTAAAGGGGTCACAAAAATACTGAAAAAATTGTCTTTAAAAACAGGATAGGACAATTGGTAAAAGAGACACAAAAATATACTTAAAAGAACTCTCAATTGACCAAATTAGAGAATATACAAAAATACACTGAAGAGAAGAACTTCTTAAAAAGTAGAATTGGTCTTATGGAAAAAGAGGTACAAACTTTATTCACTGAGGAAAAGAACTCATTAAAAAGTAGAATTAGCCAAATGAGAAAAGAGATACAAAAACTCAGTTAATAAATTCATGATTTAAACATTAGAATTTGCTAAGTAGAAGCTAATGACTTCATGAGACATCAAGAATTAATCAAAATCAAAAGAATGGGGGAAAAAAAGAAATGTGAACTATTTCATTGGAAAAACAACTGACCCAGAAAATAAATCCAGGAGAGATAATCTAAGAATTATTGAACTCCCTGAAGGTCATGATCAAAAAAAAGAACTTAGGATATCAAGAAATCATCAAGGAAAAATACACTGATATTCTAGAACCAGAGGGTAAAATAGAAATTAAAAAACTCTATAAATTAACTCCTGAAAGAGGTCCTAAAAGGATAATTTCCAGAAATGTCATAGCCAAATTCCAGAAATCTCAGGTCAAGGAGAAAATATTGCAAGCAGCAAAAAAAGAACCAACTCAAAAATCATGGATCCATAGTCAGAATAACACAAAATTAAGCAGCTTCTACATTAAAAGATCAGAGGGCCTGAAATATATTATTCCAGAGGGCAAAGGAGCTAGGACTTCAACCAAGAATCACTTATCCAGCAAAACTGAACATAATCCTTCAGGGAAAAAAGTAGCTATTCATGATCCAACCATTCTGGGTGGCAATTTGGAACTATGCCCAAATGGCTTTAAAAGGCTGGCTACCCTTTGATCCAGCCATACCACTGCTGGATTTATACCCTAAAGTGATAATAAGGAAAAAGACTTGTATAAAAATATTTATAGCTGCACTCTTTGTGGTGGCAAAAAATTGGAAATGAGGGGATGCCCTTCAATTGGGGAATGGATAAACAAATTGTGGTATCTGCTGGTGATGGAACATTATTGTGCTAAAAGGAATAATGTACTGGAGCAGGGGTCAGCAACATATGGCTCTCGAGCCATATCTGGCTCTTTTGAGGGCCAGATATGGCTCTTTCTGCAAGAGCCATAAAGTCAATTTTTTTTCAGGTGCTGTTACAGGATCTCGCACTGTTACAGGAGCACACACTGTGAGCACTGTATGGCTCTCATGAAATTACATTTTAAAAAATGTGGCGTTTATGGCTCTCATGGCCAAAAAGATTGCTGATCCCTTTACTGGAGGAATTCCACGTGAACTGGGATGACCTCCAGGAATTAATGCAGAGTAAAAGGAGTAGAACCAGGAGAACCATATACATAGAGATGGATACACTGTGGCACAATCAAATGTAATGGGCTTCTCTACTAGCAGCAATGCAATGATCCAAGACATTTCTGTGGAACCTATAAGAAAGAAAGCTATCCACATCCAGAGAAAGAACTGTGGGGGCAGAGACACAGAAGAAAAACAACTGCTTGATCACATGGGTCAATGGGGATATGATTGGGGATGTAGACTATAAATGATCACCCTAGTGCAAATACTAACAATATAGAAATAGGTCTTGATCAATAACACATGTAAAACCCAGTGAAATTGCACATTGGCTATGGGAGGGAGTGGGAGGAGAAGGAAAGAACATGAATCATGTAACTATGGAAAAATTTTCTTAATTAATCAACCAATAAATAAAATAAAATAAAATAAAATAAAATAAAATAAAAATATTCTATGAAATAGAGAACTTTCAAATATTCTTGATGAAAAGACCAGAGCTGAATGGAAAATTTGACTCTCAAATACAAGACCTCAAGAGAAGTATTAAAAGGTAAACAGGAAAGGTAAATCAAAACACATTCAATAAGGTTAAACTGCTTATATTCCCACATGGGAAGATGACTCCTGTAACTTCTAAGAGCCTTATCATTATTAGGGCAGTAAGAATGAGTATAAGAAGACAGAGGAGAGGTGTATGAGTTGAATATGAGGGGATATCTAAAAAAATATTAAAGGGTGAGAAAGATGAGTCATTGGGAGAAGGGGGAAGGGAAAAAGAATAAAATAAATTATTTCACATAAAGATGCATGAAAGAGCTTTTATATGGGGGGGAGGGGTAAGATGGAGAAAGTGAGAGGGGATCATTTGAACCTTAAGTCTTATCAGAAGAAAAAGAAAGAAAATCATACACAATTAATTGGGTATAGAAATCCATCTTACCCTACATCAGTGATTCCAAAAGTGGGCTCTACCACACCCTGGTGGGTGCTGCAGCAATCCAGAGGGACAGTGATGGCCACGGGTACATTTATCTTTCCTATTAAAATTTTAAAAAATTAATTTCCAGGGGGCTAAGTAATATTTTTTTCTGGAAAGGGGACAGTAGGACAAAAAAGTTTGGGAACCACTGCCCTACATGAAAGTAGTAGGGGAAAGGATTTAAAAAAGGGAAGGGCTGATAAAAAAGGCGACAAAGTTCGGGAAGGCCATGGTCATAATCTAAACATTTTTAAGGATGAACAGAATGAAAGGAGATAGAAAAGTATAAATGAAGGTAAATGCAATAGAAAGTAATACATAGAACCATAATGGTGAAAAAATTTTTTACAAGTCTGTAATAAAGACTTCATTTTCCAAATATATAGAAAATTAGTCAAATGTATAAGAACACAATTCATTTTCCCACTGATAAATGGCCAAAAGATATGAATAGGAAGTTCTCAGGCAAAATAATTAAAGTTCTTTAGAGTTGTATGAAAAATGCTCTAAATTACTATTAATTAGAGAAATGTAATTTAAAATAAGTCTGAGGTACCACCCCATACCTATCAGATTGCCTATTATGGCAGGAAATGAATGGGGCAGCTGGGTAGCTCAGTGGATTGAGAGTCAAGCCTATAGACAGGAGGTCCTAGGTTCAAATCCAGCCTCAGACACTTCCCAGCTGTGTGACCCTGGGCAAGTCACTTGACCCCCATTGCCCACCCTTACCACTCTTCCACTAGGAGCCAATACACAGAAGTTAAGGGTTTAAAAAAATTTTTTTAATTAAAAAAAAAATTAAAATGACAAAACTTGGTGGGGATGTGGGACATTCAAGACATGAATACACTGTTGGGAGAGTTATGAACTGATTCAACCATTCTGGAAAGTAATTTGGACCTGTTCCTAAACAGCTATAAAACATTACGTTTTGTTGACCCAGCAATACCATTACTAGATTTGTATCCCAAATTAATATAAAAAGAACAAAAAGGTGAAGGATCTATACGTTTAAAAATATTTTTTTGTGTGTGTTGACAAGTAATTAGAAAGGGAGGGGATATCTGTCAATTAGGTGATGGCTGAGTAAGTTACATACAGTATGTGATTGCAATGATTGTAAGAAATGACAAAAAGGAGGAACTCAGAAAAACCTGGAAAGACTTAACAGGAACTGAAGCAGAGTGAAATAAGACAAATCAGGAGAATATTGTACACAATGGCAACAATACTATACAACATACAACTTTGAATAACTTAGCTATTCTCAACAATTCAATGATACAAAACTATTCAAAGGATATATAATTTTTAAAAATGTCATCCACTTCCAAAGAAAGAATTGATTTAGTCTGAATCCAGACTAAAGCAAACTTTTTCACTTCCTTTTTTTCCCCGAGTTTCCTTCCACCAAAAGGATTAATATGGTAAAATGTTTCTCATGATCGAGCATATAAAATCTGTATCAGATTGCTTACCACCTCTGTAGGGTGGGCAAAGAAAGGGAGAGAATATTTGGGACTGAAAATTCTTTTTTAAAAGTTGGAGAGCTGTTTTTACATGTAATTGGGAAAAAATAAAATAAAATTTCAAAGATAAAAATCACCTTGAAGTGCTATATAAATATGAATCATTATCAAGAAAATAAAGCAATGCTTTTAGCCATGTTTTTGCTTATTTAAATAAACAAAATGATAGATATAAAAACTTATTTTTATTAGCTCATTTACTTCTTATGCTACCATAGACATTCAACTAATAAACAATTGCAATTAAAACCTTATGTTGAGGTGAATAAAACCCAAGTTCTTATTACATTTTAAATTACTTCTTTTAGTAAGCATGAGTAAAAGGATTCCAAACAACTAATATTTTAGAGAGACTTTCCTCCTAATTTTCCACCCCTTTGATGCCTTGTATGAAGAGACACACAGAAACCAAACTATTATCACCGTCTGGTAGAATCTTGTTTAAAAATTGGTTTCAAAGTACAGAGATAGTGTAGTCCTATTACAAACTTTTTTAATAGTGGTGAGAGAGATGTATTATCTGTCAACTTGGAAAAACACAGAACTACTAAAGTAGTCAGAAAAACCAAGTATTTAATCAGGAAAGTGATAGGTCCATAATAATTGGCCACTACACAAAGCCAAGCACCAAATACTACATAGAGTCAAAACCCTGGGGCTCTGTTATGTACTTACTAAATACCAGGCATCTAGCTAAGTGCTGCTTCCTTACACAAAGTAAGCTTCTAATAAATGCTTGTTGACTGACTGACAAACATTAGACTAAAACCCAAGACAGAACTCCCCACCTCTAACATTTCCATCCTCAGCACAAGCTACTGAATCCATTGCCTTCGCTTAAAGCTGAGTTGGATTTCATCTGCTACTTTCTGATGAGCCTAAAAATAAAATTCCAGTCCCAAATATTTTCTGCTCCCTTACCTTCCCCACTTAAGACAAACCTAAAAATGTTTCCCAGCATGAAGTTATCTTATCACCTCCTTGAGGAATATTTACCTATGTTTACCTCCTTGAGGAATATTTACCTCCTTGTTTACCTGTGTTTACCACCCTGATGATATTTACTTCCTTAACGAATATTTACCCCTTTTGATGAATGTTTGACCAGATGCTTCCTGACCCCTGACCCTGACACCACCCTAATGATTATGTATGCACCAACCCCCTTCTCCAAACTTTTCTATATAAACCTCTGGCTGAAGAAGCCTTGGGGTCAGACAGGCAAATGTTCCTCTCTGCCACTGAACCTAGCTTTTCTGCTAGCAAATATATGAGCCTCTTCTTGCACATTGCAGTGCCAGTGTGATTCTTCCTGCCACAACCGAACCTGGGTATTAAAATTTGGGTACAACACTTTCTATCTGGGGAATCAATGGTCAGTACTTAGGGATGACTGGATATTTAATATTTGAAATTTGGCAAAATAACTTGCTTAATCAATCAGTAAACATTTATTAATGTTAACTTTGAAAAAACACAGAACTATTATATAGAAAAGCCACTCTTTAATTAAGGAAAAGGGGGAACAGCGATGATTAGGCCTCCACTCAGAGCCAAGTCAGAGGATTGAACACTGCTTGCTCTGGTCCCTGACCCCCTGGGAGTGCCAGTTTGCTAGATGAGGACTCTTCCTTCTAGCCAGAATTGAACCAGGGACCTAAAGATCTGCAGTCCTTCAGTCTACCAGCTGAGATATCAATGGGGCTACTTACAATGGATACTAAAGGATGGTCCCTGCCCAAGTATGTCTTCATGGAAAAGGGTCTCTGATACAATGGGGAAGACTACCTAAGACAAAAGGGTATTTAGCATTTACCCTAGGGTCCATTACTCAGTCTGCAACTGCTAGTCTGAGATTCCCTGCAGGGTGGATTCTCATGGGAACAGGTAAAAGGGAACAAGCACAAGCTTTGGGGGTCTCCAACCTACAAGCTATTCCTAAAACTTGGGGTTCATCAGATCTCAATAGGCCACAAGTTTGGGGTCTCTAGATTCCACGTCAACATTAAGCACCTTCTATGAATCACACGCAGTACTAAATTCTGAGAATACAGAGATAAAAGATTGTTTCTGCTTTGAAGGTGCCTATAATCTATTTGGGGGATCAATATGCAAACAAATATATACAAAGCAAGCTATCTGCAAGATAAATAGGAAGTAATAGAGAGAAGGTACTAGAATTAAGAGGCATTATGGAAGGCTTTCAGTGGAATGTGGGATTTTACTTGGCACTAAATGCCTACCTGGGAAGTAAGTTGCTAGGCAGATGATAAGCAGAATTTGGTTTATTCACTTCCAAAGTTATCCATCCAACTTTGCTTAACCTAAGAACATTCCTCATTGTTTTTCATTATGAATATATACAGTAGTGGCCCATCAATTTGGAGCTTCCTAGTAGTTTAGTTTCTAGGTCTCTTCATTCTCAGCAAAAATGCTGAATTGAATTTAAAAGTCTATTTCAGGGGCAGCTGGGTAGCTCAGTGGATTGAGAGCCAGGCCTAAAGACAGGAGGTCCTAGGTTCAAATCCGGCCTCAGACACTTCCCAGCTGTGTGACCCTGGGCAGGTCACTTGACCCCCATTGCCTACCCTTACCACTCTTCCACCTATAAGTCAATACACAAAAGTTAAGGGTTTAAAAAAAAAGTCTATTGCAGCATCACCCCTGGGGGTATACACCTGTTTGTTATGAAAGTGATTAAAATGCTATGCACTATTCATTGAAGACATTTCTTTTATTTTTAAATGAATTTTTAAAAGTGTCTGTTTTAGCAAAGATTTTTTTTGGAAAGTTGTTAGGAATGGATTTGATCTTTTCAGAACAAATGCGGTAGTTATCAGAGTAAGAATATGAGAAAATATCTCTTAGATGCCAACATAAAGATTCTATCTCCTCCAATTCAGAAATGGAAAATGAGACTAGTTAGCATCACTAAAATACCTATACCAAAATGATGAAATTTCTCAAGTTCATCTATTTAAATTTATTTCATTTAGACACTGAAGGTTATTTTTTCCTTTTCCACTAAACCAGTAGATTGCATTAATGCAGAACTATAGTGACCACAACCTTTTATTTGTTTTAGTAGTTGACCATAATGGACTTATTTTTTCCAAAGGAAACTATTCAGTCTCATGCTCTCTAATGGATAATGGTCCTTTGAAGACGATAATTCTAAGACAATGAATGTACTTTCTCTGTAACTAAGACACAAATTGTGTCGATAACATGACAACATCTATGTCGTAGTCTAAATACAATGCTCTTTTCTTTCTTTGGAAGAGAAAATTAGCTATTTGGCATGATTATATATCCCCAGAAGAGCTCTTATAAGACTGTTGGAGAGTTCATTCTTGTACTTAAACCTAATGATTGTTTCAGGACTTATAACCTATACCTATAACCTACCTTTTTTGGAGCTGGCAAGGTCATTTACAGCACTTTACATATGAATTTAGGATGAAGATTAAAATAGCTAAACATATATTGGGAAAAGGCAGCAGGTTTTAATAGATTGCATACTGAGTTATACATCATGTCATTCTTGTCTTTTTTTATACCCAGCAAATGTATTATTCATTAAATTTGAACCCTACACTCAAAGTTGTGAATAGTCTCCTCTCCCTTAAAGGCAAGGACTATTAAACGTATGTCTTTGTATCCTTGGCACCTAGAAATATGTGTGGCACAAAGTAAGCATTTAATAAATACTTGTTGATTGGTTGATTTGATCTTCATATTTTCATCAATATTTGTCTAATACATCACCCATATGGCAGAAAAGTAAAGAATCAAAAAAGGAAATTATGTATTAAAATTTAGCATTCCTCTATATTTTTTCTATTTTTCTGTGAGTTCATTTATCATCATGGTACCTGAGTTTCTAGAAAGTTGATTTCTTGCTTTTTTGGAGTATCTGCTCTTCTCAGAATTATATCTCTGGCTTTACCTTAACAACTTTTCCAGCTTATCCCCACTTTCCTCTCTTAAAAGATCTCAGAGCCATAACTAGCCAAAATTACAAATAGAATGACATTTATTTGAAGGCTAAGGGCAGAAAACATTTCAACCTCAGGGCAAGGGGTCTAGTAGCTCTTTCTTACCAAGTATAGAGGGAGTCCTGATCCCCAAAGAGACTGATGGGAGTAGTTACATCTCATATTTCTGGAGAACTGTAAGGTGAGGCACAGAGAAGACTATTGCTTCAGGAAGGAAACATGAAAAGATTATCAAACAATAAAAATTTATTAAGTACCTACTTTGTGGCACTGGACTAGGGGTTGGGGATACAGAGCAAAAATAACAGAAATACTGCCATTAATGAGTTTATATACCAACAGGAGGGAAATATATATATATATGTATATATATGTATATATATACATATCTGTATATATGCATACATCTATACATTTGTGTGTATATATATGTATATGTATGCAAATAGTAAGTATATACCAGGTAATGTTATTATACCAGCAGCTAAGGGAATCAGGTACTACTTTAGTAGCTAAGGGTATCAGATACTAGCAGCCAAAAGACACAAAAAAGGAGTAGTGACAACTAGGTCACCAGGATTGAAAAAAGGAAATATTGGAATCAAATCTGACCTCAGAGCTTCCTAATTGTGTGACCCTGGGTAAGTCACTTAACCCCCCATTGCCTCATTCTTACCACTCTTCTGCCTTGGAACTAATACTTAGTATTGATTCTAAGACAAAAGGTAAGAGTTTGAAAAAATAAGAAAAGGAAAAGAAAAAGGCTATGTTCTAGTTTACACTTTAGCTAAAGCAAGAGATTTGAAAGAAGCTAGAGAGCCTAAGAGCCAGAATTGAGAAGAATGCCTTCTCCAAGCATAAGAGACAACTAGGACAAAGTCATGGAAATGGGAAATGGAATACTTTGTACAAAGGAGCAATAAGAAAGTCAAATTTGGCTGGACAAGGTTGTATTTCGTTACATAAGTTATATAAGTAATAAATATGGAAAGATGATCTGGAGCTTGGTTGTTAAGGGTATTAAGTACCAAATAGAGTCATTTTATTATTATATTATAATCATTAATCAATCAATAAGCATTTATAGAACATAGGTCCTCATTAGTGCTCAATGAATCCTATAAAGTGGTTACATATATTCAAATTTGCACTATCTGAAGTTATAATGATATAAAATATGGTCATGAGCTGCAGTGCAATGGAAATATGCACTGTGAACTTGAATAATGCTAGCACTTCCAGAAATTCATGATTAGTTCTAATCAAGGACATAGTTGATCTTTCAAAATGCAAAAGACTGTGCTTTGGGGGGTAGGTAAGGGATGGGGTGACCTGTCAGCTAAGTGGCTCAGTGGTAGATAGGTAGGACCTAAATCAGTCCCTCAGCTTCTGTACTCTTCTCTTTATACCTGGAGTTGGAAGTTTCTGGGTTCTAATCTGGTCTCACACACTTCCTAGCTGTGTGGCCCTGGGCAAGTCACTTAACTTCAAATGCCTTACCCTTACCACTCTTCTGCCTTGGAACCAATATTTAGTATTAATTCTAAAGCAGAAGGTAAGGCTTTTTAAAATATATATTCTGTGTACTATGGAGAATAGAAATCAGCCCCTTCCCTCAAAAAAGATTATAGTTGGAGAGAAAGGGCAAATCAGTTAGTCCAGTCAAAGAGCATTTGTTAAGAGCTTACAAGGTACCAATCCCTGAGCTAAGCACCATGTTAAGCCCTGAGAATACAAATACCCTCAAAGAGCTTAAACTAGTGGGAGAAGATAGCCCATAAAAGAAAGGTACAAAGAAAATAATTTCCAAATACATTGAAAAAATAAGCGACAGTGCAAAGGATAATCCTTAAAATGCTAAATAAGTGATAGAGACTAATAGTGACTAAAAGGACTGTGACCGTCGGTGTAGTTGTTAGTTCGATATTTATGAAGCTGTCAGAACTATCCCCAATCATACTAGGCTTATTATAGCTATATAGCAGGCTGTCATGATTGGTCACTTAATGAGTTGAGGGACGTATATTATTTGATCACCAGATGTCATTCAGACTATCCAACAGAAGAAAACACCCCACTTTTAGCTACACATATTCTCTCCTGAGAAGACTTGTAATGGCCCTAACCCCTGGTTTAATAAAAATCTAGAACTATGACTGTGAATGTATCCCCCAAATTGTCAGAAACAAAAAATGCTTCTTATCTCTATTTGAAGGCTCATCCTGTGATTAGTTTTCTTTCCTTATCATTGAGAGGATTTATTTTTAACTCATACTAAGTTGTTCTATATTTGGGTTTTGAATTAGGAACTCAAAGCATCTCTCAGCCTCTGTACTCATTCTTTTGTGCCCCATTCAAATAATTTCTTCCATCATAGAATAAATAGGAAAGTTAGATTATGGGAAAGGTAGTGAGATCTGCCTTATTCACTAAATAAAAACAACTTATGCTAGATGTACCTACAGATAGACCAAACAAGTCCTTCAGCCTCTCAATGGTAATTTTTTCAGAGGCTAATTTTGACTAGGCAGAACTACATTTCTCTCCCAAGTAGCTGGGGAGCATAAGCCAAATACAAGACTTGCCTAACATCTCTGGGGGGATAGAGTGGGATTAAGAACCATGGCTATCTAAAGGGAAAGACCAAGAGTTTAATTCCATAATTGTATTTATAGATCTTCGCATGGGAACTTGTGATCTTTTGATTACTAAGAATCATTTGACCAAATTTATTTATCTTGACCAGTCAATAAATTTAAATTTATTTAAATTTAAATTAATTATTAATAATAAATTAATAAACTAATTTATTACCCCAAATTACTGCTGTAATTGTTCATCACATCATTCATGAAACCAAAGCCAATCTAAATTTTAGGAACTACTGCTGAGGTACCATGATGCCTAAAGATTCTGTGCCCACTCCTTGTTCTGTACCCAACATACAATTGGAATGGTTGGAGACTCCTTTTTCTCACAATCCTTGGTTCACTAAATCTCCCACCCTTGCCCACAGGGTTGATATTAATTATGTCTCATATCTATGGACTCCTCAAAAAGAAATCAGTTTTTTCAAAGTACTAATTGTACAATATGAATCAAGTTTGGAACAGGTAATTTATTCCCACACACAACATATTAAACATAAAAGACTCAGAAGTTTGCATGAATAGAACAGGATTCTATAACAACAATAGCTAGCATTTATATACCACCTTAAGGTTTACAAAGTACTTAACAATTTTATCCTCACGACAATCTTTGAAGGTAGGTGCTATTTTTATAGGTTAGGAAATTGAGGCAGAAGAAGTTTTAAAGATTTACACATGTATACATAGTGTCTGAGCCAGTTTCATACTCAGATCTTCTTGAATCTAGGTCCAATGCTCTATCTACTACTTGGAACTACTATTACAATCTCCTAAGAAGTTAATATTTAAAGTTTATCTCAAGCTTATAGTACTTTGCATGACTGCCAACTAGGTATTTTTTACATTTCACTTCGGTTTAGTCATTACTATCTAGCCAACTCCCATTGCATGTCATCTGTCTGAACCAATCATCTTGTCAATAGCTGTTCCCCAATACAGAAGCCTCCCCAACTCCCAGTCAACTTCAACACATTAGGGTCCAGGCACCAAGATTTCTTAAACACACAAGTTTCTCTCTAACCCTAAATCAGAATTTCTTAGCCTAATATCTCAGCCTAAGATCAGGGTAAAAAAAAATCAGCAATCTAAACTTTCCCAGGTGGGGCATATGCTTTTATTGCCATGTGCTTATAGAGTACAGGGGCAAAAAATAGTTTCATGGGATCAACTGTCCCTCCTCCACCTAATTCTAAAAAACACCTCAAAACAGCCCTATAAAATTCAAAACAGTTGGAAAGGAAAAGAGAAGTGAGAGGGAAAACCATTCTCTTTTGTATATGAACATCAGCTTATCTGGCTCCAATAAGTGGATTCATTTTGCATTTGAGGCTCCCCAGCAATGAGTCACATGTGTCTGAAAGGAGCATACACCCTCCCCCTAAAGCTTCCACATGGTGGGAGAGAACCAGGAATGGGAATTCTGAGCATGTTTCATTAGGGTAGATGGCCCCAGAAGGAATTTGGCTATTCTTTCAATGGCTATGTAATTTATGGAAACAATCAAGTAGCAAATATACCCAAAAAAATTCTAAAAAGTAAATGGCAAGATCCATTACAACTCAGATTGACTCCCTCTTTTCTCCACCTCACCTTACCAAGGAGGAAGAATTGAAAACAAATTAGGCAAGTTTTTAGAATTCAATTCAATCCAATAATTATTTATTGAGAGCCTACCTACAAAATACTAGGTACCATGAGCGGATGCAATTACTTTTTTAAGACAGTCTGTACATTCAAAGAATTTATAGTGATTCCCAAAGTGGGCGCCACTGCCCCCTGGTAGGTGCTGCAGCGATCCAGGGAGGCAGTGATGGCTACAGGTGCATTTATCTTCCCTATTAATTGCTATTAAAATTTTTAAAAATTAATTTCCAGGGGGCTAAGTAATATTTTTTTTCTGGAAAGGGAGCAGTAGGACAAAAACGTATGGGAACCACTGATTTACATTCTAAAGAGGAAGATAACACACAAAAGGAGGCAAGAAACTGGAGGATTGAGGGGTGGGGGGGTTCAACAGGGGGCACACAGTATGAGATCGTCTTGTTCTGTGAAGCTAAAACAAGACAGGGCAGCAGATGTAGAGTTGAGGGTTCTGATTTCAATTCCTGATCTCTACAAAGGAAGGCATTGGGAGGAACTCCATCCCCCAGCCTCCAAACAGAGGAGGGAGGAAGCTAAGGGAGATGTAGCTATTCAAAGTTGGAGTTAGCAGCATTCAAGATTTCCAAATCCTTTAAAAGAAAACAGGAGGAATCATGAGAGTTTACTCCCCATAATTTCCTTTTTTTGACTGTTAAATAATATTTATTTTTTTAAAAAGTTAACATGGTTACATGATTTATGCTCCTACCCTCCCCTTCACACCCCTGAACTCCACCCCCATAGCCGATACACATTTCCACTGGTTTTAACATGTGTCATTGATCACGACCCACTTCACAACTGTTGATAATTGCATTGGTGTGGTAGCTTCAAGTCTACATCCCCAATCACGTCAGCCTCAACCCATGTGTTCAAGCAGTTGTCCTTCCTCTGTGTTTCCACTCCTGCAGTTCTTCCTCTGAATGTGGGCAGCATTCTTTACCATAAGTCCCTCAGAATTGTCCTGGGTCATTGCATTGCTGCTAATACAGAAGTCCATTACATTCTATTTTACCACAGTGTATTGGTCTCTGTGTACAATGTTCTTCTGGCTCTGCTTCTTTCACTCTGCATCAATTCCTGGAGGCCTTTCCAGTTCACATGGAATTCCTCCAGTTTATTATTTCTTTGAGCACAATAGTATTCCATCACCAGCATATACCACAATTTGTTCAGCCATTCCCCAATTGAAGGGCATACCCTCATTTTCCAGTTTTTTGCCACCACAAAAAGCACCACTATAAATATTTTCATGCAAGTCTTTATCTATGATCTCTTTGGATTATAAACCCAACAATGGTATGGTTGGATCAAAGGGCATGCATTCTTTTATAGCCCTTTGAGCATAGTTCCAAATTGCATTCCAGAATGGTTGGATCAGTTCACAACTCCACCAGCAATGCATTAATGTCCCAATTTTGCCACATCCCTTCCAACATTCATTACTCTCTCCTTCTTTCATTTTAGCCAATCTGCTTGGTGTGAGGTGATATCTCAGAGTTGTTTTGATTTGCATTTCTCTAATTATTAGAGATTTAGAACACTTTCTCCTGTGCTTATTGATACTTTTGATTTCTTTATCTGAAAATTGCCTATTCATGTCTCTTGCCCATTTATCAATTGGGGAATAGCTTGATTTTTTTATACAATTGGATTAACTCCTTGTATATTTGAGTAATTAGACCCCTGTCAGAGTTTTTTGTTATAAAGGTTTCTTCCCAATTTGTTGTTTCCCTTCTGATTTTGGCTACATTGTTTTTGTTTCTACAAAAGGTTTTTAGTTTGATATAATCAAAATCATTTAATTTACATTTTGTAATTTTCTCTAACTCTTGCTTGGTTTTAAAATCTTTCCTTTCCCAGAGATCTGAGAAGTATACTATTCTGTGTTCACTTAACTTATTTATAGTTTCCCTCTTTATATTTAAGTCATTCACCCATTCTGAATTTATCTTGGTGTAGGGTGTGAGATGTTGATCTAAACCTAATCTCTCCCATATTGTTTTCCAAATTTCCCAACAGTTTTTGTCAAATAGTGGATTTTTGTCCCAAAAGTTGGGCTCTTTGAGTTTATCATACACTGTCTTGCTGATGTCACTTACCCCAAGTCTATTCCACTGATCCTCCCTTCTGTCTCTTAGGCAGTACCATACTGTTTTGATGGCCACTGCTTTATAGTATAGTTTAATATATGGTACTGCTAGGCCCCCTTCATTCACATTTTTTTCATTATTTCTCTTGATATTCTTGATCTTTTGTTATTCCAAATGAACTTTGTTACAGTTTTTTCTAATTCAATAAAAAAGTTTTTTGGTAGTTTGATAGGTATGGTGCTAAATAGGTAAATTAATTTGGGTAGAATGGTCATTTTTATTATGTTAGCTCATCCTACCCATGAGCAATCAATGTTTTTCCAATTGTTTAGATCTAGTTTTATTTGTTTGAAAAGTGTTTTGTAGTTGTATTTGTGTAATTCCTGTGTTTGTTTTGGTAGATAGATTCCTAAGTATTTTATATTGTCTAGGGTGATTTTAAATGGTGTTTCTCTTTCTACTTCTTGCTGCTGTGATGTGTTGGAAATATATAGAAATACTGATGATTTATGTGCATTTATTTTGTATCCTGCAACTTCGCTAAAGTGGTTGATTATTTCTACAAGCTTCTTAGTTGATTCTCTAGGATTTTTTAAGTAGACCATCATATCATCTGCAAAGAGTGACAGCTTAGTCACCTCATTGCTTATTTTGATACCTTCAATTTCTTTTTCTTCTCTAATTGCTACTGCTAATGTTTCTAGTACAATGTTAAATAATAGAGGTCATAATGGGCATTCTTGTTTCATTCCTGAAGGCTTCTAATTTATCCCCATTGCATATGATGCTTGTTGATGGTTTTAGGTATATACTGTTTATTATTTTTAGGAAAGGTCCTCCTATTCCTATACTTTCCAGAGTTTTTAATAGGAATGGGTGTTGTATTTTACCAAAGGCTTTTTCAGCATCTATTGAGATAATCATGTGATTTTGTTTGTTAGATTGTTGATATGGTCAATTATGTTGATGGTTTTCCTAATGTTGAATCATCCTTTGATTCCTGGTATAAATCCCACCTGGTCATGGTGGATGATCCTCTTGATCATTTGCTGGAGTCTCTTTCCTTGTATTCTATTTAAGATTTTTTCATCCATGTTCATTAGGGAGATTGGTCTGTAGATTTCTTTCTCTGTTTTTGATCTACCTGGCTTTGGAATCAGTACCATATTTGTCATAAAAGGAATTTGGTAGGACTCCTTCTTTGCTTATAATATCAAATAATTTGTGTAGTATTGGGAATAGTTGCTCTTTGAATGTCTGATAGAATTCACTTGTGAATCCATCAGGCCCTGGCGATTTTTTCTTAGGGAGTTCTTTGATGGCTTGTTCAATTTCTTTTTCTGATATGGAATTATTTAGGTGTTCTATTTCTTCTGCTGTTAATCTAGGCAGTTTATATTTTTGTAAATATTCGTCCATATCTCCTAAATTGTTATATTTATTGCCATATAATTGGGCAAAATAGTTTTTAATGATTGCCTTAATTTCCCCTTCATTAGAGGTGAGGTCTCCCTTTTCATCTTTGATACTGTCAATTTGGTTTTCTTCTTTCCTTTTTTATTAGATTGACCAGTACTTTGTCTATTTTATCTGTTTTTTCAAAATACCAGCTTCAAGTCTTATTTATTAATTCAATAGATCTTTTACTTTCAATTTTGCTAATTTCTCCCATGATTTCTGGTATTTCTAATTTAGTTTTCTTCTGGAGATTTTTAATTTGCTTGCTTTCTAATTTTTTAAGTTGCATACCCAATTCATTAATCTCTGCTCTCCCTAATTTGTTAATATATGCACTCAACGATATAAATTTCCCCCCTGAGTACTGCCTTGGCTGCATCCCACAGAGTTTGGTAGGATGTCTCATCATTGTCATTCTCTTCAATGAAAGTGTTGATTATTTCTATGATTTCTTCTTTGACTAGCTGGTTTTGGAGAATCATATTATTTAGTTTCCAATTAGTTTTTGATTTGCCTGCCCAGGTGCCCTTACTAATTATTATTTTTATTGCATTATGATCTGAGAAGGTTACATTTATTATTTCCATTCTTCTGCATTTGTTTGCAATGTTTCTATGCCCTATTACATGGTCAATCTTTGTGAATGTACCATGTGCAGCTCAAAAGAAGGTGTATTCTTTTTTGTCCCTATTTATTTTTCTCCACATATCTATTAAATCTAATTTTTCTAGGACTTCATTCACCTCTCTTACCTCTTTCCTATTTATTTTTTGGTTTGATTTATCTAGATCTGAAAGAGGAATATTTAGATCTCCCACTATTATGGTTTTACTATCTATTTCCTTCTTGAGCTCTGCCAGTTTGTCCTTTACGAATTTGGATGCTATGCCATTTGGTGTATACATATTGAGCACTGTTATTTTCTCATTGTCTATACTGCCTTTTATCAGCATGTAATTACCTTCCCTGTCTTTTTTAATCATATCTATTTTTACTTTGCCTTTGTCAGAGATCATTATCACCATTCCTGCCTTCTTTTTCTCATTTGAGGCCCAAAGGATTTTGCTCAAGCCCTTTACCTTAAACTTGTGTATGTCCACCCACCTCATATGTGTTTCTTGTAGACAACATATGTTAGGATTTTGGTTTCTAATCCACTGTGCTATTTGCTTCCGTTTTATGGGCGAGTTCATCCCATTCACATTCAGGCTTATAATTATCAGTTGTGTATTCACCACCATTTTGGTATCCTCTCCTACATCTACCCCTTCTTCTTACACTATTTCCTTTTAAACCAGTGGTTTGCTTTAATCCAGTAACCCTTGTCCCCTCCCTTGATTTACTTCCCTTTCTAGCCCCTCCCTTATTATTCCCCTATTTTTATTTTTAAGGCTTAATGAATTCCTTACCCCCTCTTCTTCCCTCCCTTTTATGACCTCCCCACTCCCCTGCTCCCTTTGGTTTATCCCTTCTGACTTTTTCAGTAGGGTTAGATAGAGTTTGATATCCCAATGGATAAAGCTACTCTTCCCTCTCAGGGTTAATTACACCGATTGTAAGGTTTAAATATTACCTCTTAATATTCTCCTCCTCTCCTTCTTATAATAGTATTCATCCCCTCCCCTTCCCATGCCCTCTTTGTGTGTAATAGAATATCCTATTTTTCTTATTCATTGAATTTTCTCTTGATGTCCTCTACTATTCACACGCCTCTTCCCCAACCCCATATCGTCTTAGACCATTTAGTCCTCCAACTTCTCCCTATGAATAATTCTTCTAATTACTATAATAGTGATTACTATAATAGCGAATAGAGTTCACTACAGAGAATTACATATAACATTTCTCTTCCTAGGAATACAAATAATTATATCTTCTTGAAGTCCTTAAAGAGGCAAATTTTAAAAAATAAGAGTTTTCTTTCTTTCCCCTCTGTTTCTTATTTACCTTTTCATGTTTCTCTTGATTTTTGTGGTTGGATATTGAACTTTCCATTTAGTCCTGGTTTTTTCTGTGCAAATACTTGGAAATCTTCTATCTTGTTGAATGCCCAAACTTTCCCTTGGAAGTACATAGTCAATTTTGATGGGTAGGTGATTCTTGGTTGTAGAACCAGTTCTCTTGCCTTTCTGAATATCATATTCCAAGCCTTACAGTTTTTTAGTGTGGAGGCTGCCAGATCCTGTGTGATCCTGATTGGTGCTCCTTGATATCTGAATTGCCTCTTTCTGGTTTCTTGTAAATTTTTTTCTTTTACTTGGAAGCACTTGAATTTGGCTATTATATTCCTGGGGGTTGTCTTTTCAGGGTCTAGTGTAGAGGGTGATCTTTGGATCCTTTCAATGTCTATATTGCCCTCTTGTTGTAGAACTTCAGGGCAGTTGTGCTGAATAATTTCTTTTAGTATGGAGTCCATATTTCTATTAATTTCTGCTTTTTCAGGGAGGCCAATGATTCTCAAATTGTCTCTTCTAGACCTGTTTTCTTCATCTGTCAATTTCTCATTAAGATATTTCATGTTTCCTTCTATTTTATCAGTCTTTTGGCTTTTTTTTATTTTTTTCTTGCTGTCTCGAGAGATCATGATCTTCTAATTCCTCAATTCTAGCCTTTAGAGACTGGTTTTCCTTTTTAATCTGGTCATTTCTGGTCTTCAATTTACTTGCCTCACTTTCCAATTGCAAAATTCTGCCTTTTAAATTGTTATTTTCTTGCCAGATTTTGTTTTCCAATTTACTTACCATTTCGCTTGATTTTTGGGCATCTTTCTTCAGTTGGGAGTTTCCATCTTCTAACCTGTTAATTTTCTTTTTGAGCTATTTCCCACTTCTCTCGCCAAAGCTCTTCCATATTTCTCTTGATCTCAGATTTGAACTCTTCAAGAGCTTATGACCAGTTTTCATTATTTTGGGAAGGTTTGGATATGATTATTTGTTTGTTCTCCTCTGCTGTTTGCTCTGTTGTCTGGATTTTCTCTTTGTAAAAGTTGCTGAGTGTTATAGATTTCTTCTTGATCTTTCTCTTCTGGGGTTCCTGTGGATGGCTTGCCATTTTTAGCCCAGCTCCCTTTCAGGTTCATCCTCATGCCCAGGGACTACCTGTGCTCTCTATGCTCCTGAGGTCTCAGGTCTAGTTGTTCTCAGGTTCAAGCCTCCTGGTGGTCCCCTTGCTTGTTCCTCTGTCTGAAGCTCCTTTAACAGTTTCAGGGAGCTGCTTCCACAGTCCTGTACTCCTCTGCCAGGGGTCCCCAGCCAAAGTCCACGTCTGTGCCTGTGCTTAGCATCCATGTCTGCACTTGCAACCATGCCTGCACTCAGGGTTTGCGTTCAAAGTCTGAGTTTTCTTTAGCCTCTTGGGGTCTTGGAGCATGCCCTGATGACCCCAGGTAACTGCCAGGGACTTAATGGGTGCCCCAAGCTTGCTCTAACTCTTGTGCGCTGGCTTTGGCACTGTAGGTGGTGTGGGGGGGGAAGGGTGTTGCTCAGCTCATGTTTTAGTGAGAGCTGTTTCACCCCTTTATAGCATGGAAATGCCCCAATTCCACGTACCTCCAATGCTGCGCCCTGTTGTGGGGTCCCTTTGTTCGTCTGGATTTGTTTTTATGTCTTCTTGAGGAGTCCTGTATGTGTGGGTTAGGAGAGGTTAAGCAAGCTGCTTCTACTCTGCTGCCATCTTAACCCGGAACCTATCTACTCTCCTTAATTTCAACATGTCTCATCACAGGCACCTTTGTCATGCCTGGTCAGTCCTAAATCTAACTATGCTTTGAACTCTTAAGTTCTAATTTCAAAGTTTCACAGAGCTCTTCATAGGATCCTACAAGCTTTCAGGATGATATAATTTTTTTGCATCTCTCTTCTCTACCTTAGGGGTACACAGTCAACTGAGGATCTAGTTTTATTGGTGGGGTTATGAATTAGACAGGTAGGTAAGAATTTCATTTTCAAATATTTTGAGGATCTATACATTTATATAAAATATCCTTCCTTTGTGGTTTGAAGTTTCTTGTTTCTTCTGGCTTCTGGCTTCTTTATAATGTCATTCCTTGAAGAGTGATTACCCCACTGCTCTTAATGTATAATACTAAGTGATTTGAACATTTTTTTAGGAAATAAACTGAATTTTTATTTGCTAAATATCTCTGCTTTGAACTTCAACGAATCTATAATTCCATCAATGTTGGTATCTACCCATTGTTCCATAACCTGTGTGTTTCTCTTCCACATCCATTAATCTTCAGTTATGCATAGGAAACAACAGCATCAAATGTGCCTCCAATGATGGTCATTTTGTGGGATGATCCATCTCAACTACTCTGACATCTCCTGTGGCTCTAGAGAAGCTAATAAATTGAAGTAAAGAAGAAAAAAAATCTTGTTTTCAGTTCAAAGGTAAGACAGCCATGAGATATGAGCTCCTTCAGATCATTTGCTAGCATTTTTTAGTTTAAGCCACTTTAAAGTAGAAATGGTTGTTCTAAAATCTCAAACCTTTAGACCTTTTTATTCTACCCCTTAGTGAAAGGCTTAATTAGGAGCACAAAATGTTTATGCATCATAAACACATTTTAAAAGTTAAGAGGAGTGCCTGCCCCTGGTAAATACTAACCAAAACCTGTTCAAATCAGCAGTTTGACTGTGCCCACGGAGACAGCTGGGGGAGGGGGGTAAATCTCACAGCTGGAGAAACCAGCAGGAAATTACACTATTGGAAGCTTGTGAATAAACAAACAGTAACAAAGAAAATGTTGTTAAACTAGACGGTTTGCTGAACTGGTAAGATGATACAAATTGAAGGACATGACCTGCCTCAAAAACTACAATTTACTATGTAAGAGTTTCCTATTATTTCATTATTATAAATTAAACCTAAAATCACCCAATGGTTATTGCCATGGTCTCTTGACCCTATAAAACCTTAAAGAGAAAAAAAACCCCTCTTTCTCAAACATTTAAACCAAGATCATTTTAAAAGGTAGCCCTTCATACATATCAAAACAGGCAGAATTTCACTTTTGTAGTAGCAAAAACCTAAAAATGAAATAGGTACCCGTTAATTTCAAAGTAGTTCAACAAACTGTGATATATAAACATAACAGAAAATAACTGTACTATAAGAAAGACACTGTGAAATTGAAGAATTCAGAAAAACATAGAAAGACTTATTTGAACAGCTTCAAAGTGAAGTAAATAGAATTGAGGAAACAGGGATAATAATATAATTAAAAAAGGATAATTAATAACACCCAAAACTGTATATTTATATGAACAGTCAGCCCTGGAGGTGAAAGGAGGAAATGTATCTCCTTTTCATTAAAATGAAAAGGAGACCATGGGTTCAGAATGTTGCAAATACTATCAAGTATTATGGCTTGGTTGGTTGGTTAGTTTTGCTTAATCACTTTTCTTTATAACAGTGGAAAGTTCATTAGGAGGGATAAGGAATGTTATATCTGAAAATGGCTGTGATGCTATTCATCAAAAATTGTCTGAAAAACTAGAAAGTAGTCTTTTAGAAATTGAGCATAGGACAGCATTTTCTTTCATATTACATATAAGTTCCCACTGGAAATACATGATTTAGATATGAAAGATCATAAGCAAATTAAAGGAACAAGGAAGAAAATACCTTTTGGAGCCATAAAAAAGGCAAAAATCCTACGCTAGACATGGGAAAGAGGTGATTATAGAAAATAAAACATCTATTTTGATTACATACATCTTCAAGGATTTTCACAAACAAAACCAATGTTGTTAAAATTAGAAGAGAATCTCCTATGCCCTCAGGGCTAGGGGAGATGATCTTTATATCATTTCTCTTGTTAAGGTCTCCTTTCTAAGATATATAAGGAAACGATAAAAATTTATTTGAACAAGTCGTTCACCAATTGATAAATGATTTGAGGGTAAAGTTATCTTTCAAAAGAAGAAATAGAAACTATCAATAGACATATAAAAATGTTCCAAATCACTACTAATTAGAGAAATACAAATTTAAAAATAGCTCTGAGGTTCCACCTCATACCCATCAGATCAGCATAGTTAAGAAAAAGGAAACTGATAAACATGCAAGTTGCTGTAAAAAGAACTAGCAAATTAATGCACTATTGGTAGAGCTGTGAATTGATAGTCACTCTGGAATATAGTTTAGAATAGTGTCCCGAAAGCCACGGAACAATATACTTTTGACCTAGTGATATGACTGGTAGGTCTACAGTTCCAAGGAGATCAAAGAAGAAAAGTACCCATCCATATATAAAAATTATATATACCAGATATTTGGTAGAGTGGATTTTAAAAGCTGCAAATTAAGGAGGAGCCCCTCAATTGGAAAATGGCTAAACAAATAATGGTATATGAATGCAATGGAATATTATTGTGCTATAAAATGAAGGAGACAAAGAATCACAGATTAGCAGGACAGTTTTGAAAGTCATTTATTGAATTTACTACATTTTTAAAAAGAAAAGCAATCAAGCTACACATAATAGAGAAGTAGAGTTTTAAGTAGAGTTTTCTTTCTCTTCCTTTTTGTATATGGGTATATTCATTTTATTTTTTATTTAAGTTCAGAATAAAAATAAATTTAATTTTCAAAAAATAACATGTAAAATAGAGCACCAACAAAATATCCAACAAATAAAGTTAATTAAAAGTTAAGATCTTAAACAAAGAAAAAGTAGCTTCCAAGGCAACTAATGGACTAATCTTCTGCAACAACAAAAAAAATCAGTAGATATAAGATATTAATAAGTACATTGAAGCAAACATCAATTCCTAAGAAGGGCTAATGAGATGCCAGATATTCTCTACTAATTATCTGACTACCAACACTCTTCCACTAGAGACTGTTAACAAGCTCCTACATTCCAAATGTGTTAATGGCCAGTATTCTTTTATTTAGGGATCTTTGCTGAAGATGACCAATAGATAACATGGAAAGTTAAGGCATGTAGAACAAACATGCACAATTTTGTTTGAGATTGTTTTTTAATGAGGACTATGACATAAAAAATACTACCAAGGGTGCATTTCTACTCAATATAAACACAAAAATCTATGAAAAAAAATTACAATGAAAATAACCCATAATTGTGGTCCTAAAAAACATAAGGCACATAATTTTTCTGAAAGGAAGATAGAGGAGGAGAAAAAGAATTTGAGCCAAATGTGGGGTAGGAAATAATATGGGTGTTTGGGAAGGGATTGTACTATTGAAGTACATCAAAAGCTGAATTTGGGAGGAAAAATCTGATGAATTTTGGGAGAAATTGAGGAAAAGTTGATGGAGAAATATCTCCAGAACAAAATGCTTCTACTTCATATTTGAAAAGGGAGTAAGATGAAAGATGTTAAAGGAAATTTTTTAAAAACTAAGGCAGATCATAGACAAGTATGGAATAGAATTTGAAAGAATAGATTCAAAGGATAAAGAGATTAATTAAATTAAATAAAGAGGTAATTGGCAAGATAAGGCAAAGTAAGTGAGAAAAATTAAGAAGATAAAGCAAATGGATAGCATGAATTAGTGACTGACACAAATTGATGAAGCATAGCTTAGTGCAAAGCTACAGAGAAAGTAGGTAGGGTATTAGAGTTGTTGAGACTAAGAAAAAACAGTCGAATGGGCTTTATCAACTTATTGAGAGATGATTTTTGATAATAAACATTTTAAATTTTCTTCTAAGTAGTATAAACATCCAAAAGAAGTGTTTTTTCTTTTTAAGCTTGCATCATGTATTCATTGCTTACATGTCTGTGAGAGTTGAGTCACTTTTAATCCTGTTCAAGTATTTCTTCTACTTGGAGGATAAAGTGAAGGCATTTGAAGAATACCTCTGTGGGATTTGGGTTGGTAGGAAGAATGAACTATTCCTACAGGGGGAAAAAATTGAGACTTCAGTGAGACAAAAAAAACCAAAAGAATCAGTGATGGAAGAAGAGATATTTACTCTTTTCAGAATGTTGGAGAGCAAAAGAGTGTTACACAGAAGAGAAAAGGAAAAGGGCAACTACACAATTAGAGCTTAGAAGCATCCTGACAGGGAAAAAACTAGATGCTTTAAGGTGGAAGATGTTACTTGCCTTTTTTTATTCAAATTTATCTATCAGTTACATTAAAATACCTAGTTAACTCCTTTCCTCCCCCCCTGCACTAGAGAAGATATTATTGGATAAAAACATATATTATATATATATTTATATACATATTTATGTATATATAAATAAATGTTTTTGTCCAATGATGCCATATATATATATGTAACTATGTATATATAACTATATATATGCATATATATATATTACTCATTCCTATTTATCAGTTCTTTCTCTAGAGGTAGGCATACAAAAATTATTCTTCAAACAATATTTCTATTACAAAAATTATTCTTCAAAAAATATTTCTATTTCTATATATATTCTCTTGGTTCTGCTCATTTCACTCTTCATAACTTCATATAAATCTTTCCTTTTTTAAAAAATTAACCTTTTCATCATTTCATATAGTGAAATAGTATCCCATCACAGTTATATATCAGAACTTGTTTAGCCATTCCCCAATTGATGGGCATCCCTTCAATCTCCCATTCTTTGCCACCACAAATAGAGCTCCTATAAATATTTTAGAACATGTAGCTTCTTTTCCTTTTTTTCCCCAGATCACCTAAGGAAACAAACCTAATAGTTATATTTCTGGGGCAAAAGGTATACACAGTTTTATAATTCTTTAGGCACAATTCCAGATTGTTCTCCAAAATAGTTGGATCAGTTCACAGTTCCAACAATAACAGTGTGTTAGTATCCCCATTTTTCCATATCCCTTCCAACATTTGCCATTTTTCCCTTTTATCATTTTAGCCAATTCAATAAGAACGATATGATATCTCAGAGTTGTTTAATTTGCATTTCTCTAATCAATAATGATTTAGAATATTGTTTCAAAACAGTAAGAATGAAGACTGTGTCTTCCTCACTGTTACCTAGAGAAGGCAAAATGTGCAGGAAAGAAACTAATTGCAGGTATGAACAATTGTCTAAACATTTGATGCTTGAGAATGTATTTTGGATTTCTGATCCCTAGATTACAAACTAGAGGTGATGGAGTTGGAATACAATTAACAAAGTCTGATAATGTATTTACTTAGTTTCTTCCAAATCTAACCAAAAAAGCTTGGAAATGGGGTCCTTTTGATAATTTTGAAATTAAGTTTGCCCATTTGTCTTCTACTGTGTCCACCCTTAAAGGAGATGAAAAACTGACCCGCTTAGTGTCTTGTAACCATTTAATCATTTCTAAACTCTCCTCTCTTTTTTATTATACAATTTGTTTAATTTTCTGTTTTAAATTGTTTCCTTCCTGTTGAGAAGGCAAAAAAAACCCCAACCTGTTGAGAAGGCAAAAAACTCATTACACATATGAAGTTATAAAAAACAAATTTTCATATTAGCCAAAAAAATGAAAGAAAGAGAAAAATATATATACTTCAATCTTTATTCTGAATCCATCAGTTTTCTATCTGGAAGTGAATAACATTTTTTTGAGTCCTTTGGAATTGTGGTGGGTCTTGTATTGATCAAGAGTTACTAAGTTTTGTACTTAGTACCTCTCCAATCTCTACCCTCCAGTCAGGCCTCCACAAACCTGCCAAAATAACCTTCCTACAGTTATGCCCAAAGGGCTTTACAAAATTGCATGCTCTTATCCAGCAATACCACTCCAAAGATATAATAATGAAAAATATTTATACAAAAATATTCATAGCCATGTTCTTTAAGGTGGCAAAAAAAATTGGAAAATGAGGGGGTGTCCCTCGATTGAGGAATGGCTGAAGAAATTGTGGTATATGATGGTAATGGAATACTATTGTGCTGTAAGAAATGATGATCTGGAGGATTTCTATATGACCAGGGAGAATCTCAATGAACTTATGCAGTGAAATGAGCAGAACCAAGAGAAATTGTACACAGAAAGTGAAACATTGTGGAATTATTCAATATAATGGACTTTACTACTAGTGGCAATGCAATAATCCAGGACACTCCTGAAGGACTTATGAGAAAGAATGCTATCCACATTAAGAGAAAGAACTATGGGAGTAGAAATGCAAAAGAAAAACACATTACTTATCACTTATCACTTGTTTATATAGGTATATAATTTGGGGTTTTGGCTTTAAAAAATTGCTCTCTAGCAAAAATGAATAATATGGAAATAGGTATCAAGTGATAACATTTGTACAACCCAGTGGGATTGTTTGTCGACTCTGGAAGTGGGAAGGGAAGAGGGGAGGGAAATAAACTGAATCATTGAAACATGGAAAAATATTTTTTAAAATAAATTAATTAAAATTTAAAAAATAATCTTCCTACACCACAAACTTGACCAAAGTTACTCCTCTACTTAAATATGTCCAATGGGTCTCTATTAACATTAAAATGAAATATAGATTCATCAGTCTGGCATTTAAAGCCCCCCTAAACCAAATCCAAGATACTTTTCCAACCTTGTTTCACATTAGTATTATTTCCCTCCATGAACTCTGTGTTCCAGCCAAATTAGTCTGCTGGTTATTACCCAGATTTGACATCCCACCTCATAAACATGCTCCCAAATTAAATAAAAGAGGAGGAGGGGAATAAAATTCCCCGCTAGGATGAGGTTAAATTCAAGGCACTCTAGTTCAATGCAAGAGGTTGATGCACCCTGCTTTGCATTCCTTAGTCTGGCTGAACACCAAATAGAGAGTGCGTACTCTGTGCATGTAAAGAAACTAGCAAGAAACCATATGTAAATACAGATAATCTCCTGATAGCTTTTAACCATCCATTACAGAGAGGAAAAAATTCAGCGAGACTTCCTGGCAGGTACACTAATGCATACAACCTGAACAACCACTGGAGATAAAAAACTATTACTTGACAGTCAGATGAGGCGGAAGGCTGAATCTTACTGATTACATTACACTTCATGCCTCCTTGTTGATACAAAGAGCAAAAACAAATTTCTTCTCTATTGGAATAGAAGCCATTTCTGTTCTGAGTTTTTTTTTTCTTCTGCATTTTCCGTTTCAGTGAAAAGCATGCCGAAATAAACTGAGCTAGTAATATCAGGTGGTACCGCATCTGGGAACCCTACATTCCTTTCTCACTCTCTTTATTCCATGGCACACACACCCTCCTCAATCATCTCCGCTTCCAGCAAGAAATGATGAGCAAAGTAGTTTGATCTCCTAGGGAACTCATTCTCAATAGTACCAGGGCTTCACTAAGTAATTCAAGTCCCATCTATTTGCACAACATGCTATGGTATAGAAGGAGAATAAAAACTCAAACCACAAGAGATAGTTGGTGTTGCCTATGTCAACACGTTTACACAATCTATTGCTTTATGTAAGCTATAAATAGCTTTAAAATGCATACTCCTTCCTTTTTATCAGCACTTACTGATAATGTCATTTTATGCATAAGGTATGTGCAAAGAAGTTATGACAAAGTTATGGACCAGTGCTGCGTGGTTCTGTGCTGCAATAAAATTGATTTTATAATAACATTAGGATATTAGGTAATCTTTTAGCAAAAACCTCAAATATCCAGTTAAGATAACTGTGTATAAACAAACAAAAAGGGGGAAAATCATAGTAGAGCTTATAAAAGATCAAAAGAGAGCTACAAGAGAGAATAATAATACCTGATATTAATATAGTGCATTCAGGTTTCAAAGTGATCTATAAGTTATCTCATGCCATTCTCACAACAACTCTATTAGGGAGGTACTTATTATTCTCTCCATTTTACAGATAAGAAAACCGAGGATCTGAAAGACTAAGTGATTTTCGCAGGGCCACATAGCTATTTTATGTTACAGGCAGGATTTGAATTCATATCTTATTATCATTTCTCAGCCTTTCAGCTAAGATGAGGTATGAATTCAAGTCTTACTGACTCTGACTCCAATGAATGCTGTAAACACTGTGCCACGATGATTTCACACTCAAATAGAAAGGGATCCCTAAGGGTCTCATATTGAATTAGAAAACCACAAATTAACATTATCTATGTTGTGTTGTATTTTATTAAGCATTTCCCAATTACATTTTTTTAACCTTTACCTTCTGTCTTAGAATTGATACTAAGTATTGGTTCCAAGGCATATGAGCAGTAAGGACTAAGCAATTGGGGATAAGTAACTTGCCAGGAAGTGTCTGAGGCCCAATTTAAACCCAGGACCTCCCATTTCCAATCCTGGTTCTCTATCTGCTCAAACTGGTAGCTGATCCCAATTACATTTTAATGTGATTCCCCCTGGCATGTGGGAATTTTGCTGGCTATCATATTGTGAATTTGGTACCTGATACTCCCTTATTTTGTTGAAGAAGATACCTCTCTGAGGCATCAAAGAGATCAGGTGATTGTTTCGAAGTCTCACAAAGCTGGGACTAAAATTTAGACCTTCACACTAATTAAATAAGATACATCACTCACCTTTTAATCCCAACAATTATTTTATTCTTAGAAGTAAATAAACACTCATACACACTGTTACAGTTACCTATTGGTGACTGGAAAGGATTCCCATGTGACTCACTTTACTTCAACAAATAATTTATTGAATATTCACCCGAATTCAAGTTTTACTTCTGACAACTCCTGACTATTCTCAGTGTCACAACCAATTCTTGCAAAAATGATAAATCACTGAGCATTTAATTGCCATCTGCCTTGGTAGAGGAAGGGTCTTCATTCTTACTTCTCTCATCAGAGAAATCACAGATATGTTTTCCTGCTTTCCCATGCACACATTCTCATGAAAGAATCCCCAAAACTCCCATGGTCAGTAAAGTGTAAGATAAAATAGAAGCAACAGAGTTGGTTCCTATTATAGGGAAAAATGAAAATCTAGATGGGGAAAGAACTTAGGAAACAAGTAGTTCAAGATATTCAGATTATGTGCCAAAATGAGTAATACAATTAGATGTCCATAGTCCTCTTTGCATCCATCACCTGGAGGATGCTACCATTTATATTAAGAGGTTTGACTCGAGCAACCAGTTCAGATATAGAAAAAGGAAGACCTGAACTATGATTTACCATCCATGTAACACCTTCACAGCAAAATGGAATAAGTTTGCTGATATGGCACTGAATAAACAAATTAGTTTAGGTAATATTATCATTTGTCTTATTTTGTCTTGGGTATTAGAGAACTGATGACTGCCCAGCTCATTACAAAGAGATGATGGAGTACTATGCAGTGCAGAAAATGCATTTTTGAAACAGCCAATGTAAGAATTTGTTTTGCTTAACTTTGCTTATATGATTCAGGATTCTGTTTTGGGGTTTTTTTAGTGAATGACGGATATGAGAAAAATAAAAAATTATTGAAAAAATAAATTCAGTTCTTAAAAAAAAGAAAAGGAGATTACTAAATCAGTTGTTCATCTGAATTAGCAGTGAGAGCAATAGAAAATTGTGCATTCCAATTTAGGAAGAATAGAAGGAGAGGAAAATAAGCTAGTTGTCTGTCAATATTTTGCTATTCTTGTGTATATGGCAATGTTAAGTAACACGTAGACATGCACAAGCACAGTCTAGTTGGTCTTGAAGGCAAAGTTAGAGCTTGAGAATTGATTTTTTAAAAATTAGCTTAAAGGTCAGTTTTATCCCCCATCCCAATTAACTAAAACAAACAGAAAGGAGAGAAAGACTGACAGAGACAGAGAGACAGTGCTAAGTATTTAGGACTTTTCTGTAACTTTGCAATGTGTTGACAAGCCCTTAATGAAGTTGAAAGGACTATAATTTGACTCATTGGATGAAAGGCAGAAATACCAACCAGGAAACATTCTGTGACTGGTTGAGAAGAGTAAGTCACACCTCTTGGGCTATATATAAAAAACAGCAAGACAGTCAAGCAGTGAGTCAGTCAAGTAGCAAATTAGAGAATTAGAGCCATATCCTTGATGGGGAATTGCCCTACAAAATTAAAGGAGAGAAACTGAACTATTAGGGAGCAACAAAACTAGTCAGTAGCAGAGAAATGCATATATAGGGCAAACGGATAATCTCTCAAGAAAAGGCAAGATTGTACCTTTATTCTCCCACCACCTATCCAGACAGTGGCAAGCCTCAGAGTTGTCTCTGAAGAGATAGGGCAACTGTTCTGCCTTCCCACCTGGTTTCTTTAATGCTTATTCTTTCTTAATTTTAGGTGAATGAGTATTTTGAGTAACTAGTAAGTAAGTTTGAGTTTTCTAGAGAAACTACCAAAAGGTGATAGCAATGGCCACCAAATTATGTAGTATACAGAATTGGGGTCATATAGTTTTTTCTAGCTTTGGCTGAGTTCCAAAAGCTGTTAGAGGTTTGGAATCTTGAGGAAAAGGCAGTTGGCTGGATCTTCCGTGGAGGGAGGTTGTGAATCAGCTGAGCTGCTTTGAATACCTAGCTTTAATATTGAAATTTAGCCTAGCTTTGATATATTTACTTAAGAAATTATTATTTAGATAAACCCTTTATATCTTCCTTTCCTAATACCATCCCTGCCTTCCCTCACTTACCTTATATGTCTGTGGAGTTAATAAGGAAAGTAATTAGAGAGGAGTTAAATCTGTGAAGAGTTACCTGATTGACGGCATTAGTTATAGTTAGTCAGTCATCATTTATTCCCTTTAGATAGTAATAGCACTTAGTAAAGCTGAGTTTAAGGCAGGTCCTTACTCAGACTCCATCTTTGCTTCCCTTCCCCCACCTGAGGTTCCTGAGACAACTGATAGGGCTTTCTTTTGATCCACCTTCCTAACAAACATCCTTCAAACAAAATAAACCCTTTTGTGTTTCAACAGCCCTATTAGTGTAATTTGTCTGTTAGTTATCAAGAGGGAAGAAGAGGGAAAGAAACAACATACTCTGGGCTTAGAGGGAAGCTGGGCATCCATCTTGAAGGAAGGTGTTACTTCAAAACAGGTCCCTTCCTGTGAAATTAACTAAAGCCTGTTTGTTAATTTCAGTCTAGTCTATTTCCCTCAGCTTGTGTTTGAGTCTAAGTCCCAGTCTGTAAGCCTGCTGTGTTTGTCTGTTTAGTTTAATTTCTTCTCCCAAAAGATCTCTGTTTCCCTTCTGTGTTATACTCCTGACTTCAGTCCTATTATACCCTGAATCTCCTTTAATCCCAGCCTACCTGTAACCGAGATTACCCACTTAGCAAGTCTCCAACATCCTCCTTTCAATTTCCCTTATACCAATACCTTTCCTCAAATTACCTACATTATAATTATCATTGTCTGACAAAAGAAGAAGTATCTGGAAATAGCTATGGAAAGATAGTTGCCAAAGGATGGTGACAGCTACAGGGAGATCTTTTGGGACAGAGAGAAGTGATGGAAGACTCAACAAAAGTAACAATCCTGAGAACCCAAAAGAGTTACACCTAAGGGGAACTGCATGAGGACTCTATGAAGAGAGAAAAGGACTTTAAGCAGAACTGAGAGGAATCCTACTACATATTCTCTAGTTGTGTGCCTGACTAGCAGGTACTTCAAATTTGAGCTCACTCTCCTTACTGATTCTGTGCACAAAGGGGAGAGGTTACTCCAAACATTTTTTTAGTGGATGGGGAAGTGTTTTGTATCAGTTGGTCTCATGATAGACCACCTTAGGATGCCTTTTCTAAAAGATATTGAAGTCTAGCTAAGTAAAGTTAATCGGAAATGCATTGCTCTAGGCCAGTGATGGCAAACCTATGGCAAGAGTGCCAAAGATAGCATGCAGAACTCTCTTTATAGGCATGCTGGTCATCCTTCTCCTCCAACACCCGCCCCCAAGTTCATTACTAGAAAGGCAGAGGGACTTGAGCAGAGCTTCTTCCTTTCCCCTCTGCAAAGTACCTGACAACATTTTTTCACATCATCCATTCCTCTGCCCAGCAGCCCAATGGGAGTGTTTCCTCCCTCCCCTGTCTGGGGTAAGGAGGGTGGTATGGTACTCAGTCTCTGGGGTGGCCAGGCAGGGCACTCAGTCTCTGGTGGGAGACTGGCACATCACTTACTCTAGGTGATGGAGTGGGGACTGGGCCTGGCATTCCATCTCCAAAAGGTTCATCATCATTGGTCTAGTCTTAATTAAGCTTCACAAAGCTTGAAACCAAAAATCTTCAGACTAATGACTAGAAACCTGAAAGAGTAAATATTGTAGTCAATGTCCTGCACCAGCACTGACCTATAAATATAAGTATCCAGTTGAGAAAGTAGTCTCAGGGGAAGTCATACATTATTATTGATAGTTATTCACAACTGAATTCACAAGTAACTTGTATTTTTGGGGTAGTTAGCTGGTACAATGGTTAAAAAGCAGGACTTGGAGACAGGAAGACCTAAGTTCAAATCTGACCTTAAACACTTAATAGCTGGGTGATCCTGAACAAATTACTTAGCCCTGATTTGCCTCAGTTTCCTCATCTGTAAAATGAACTGGAGAAGGAAATTACAAACCACTCCAGTATCTTGGCCAAGAAAATTCCAAATCAGGTCGTGAAGAATCAGACATGATTGAATCAACTTGACAACAAAAAAGTTGGATTTTAAAGTCTGTAAAGCATTTATCCAGAGAAAGGGGGGATGATTCAAGGGGCAAGCTACTGAGTCACAGGTACAGAGAGGTTGGCATTGTTAAAGAGAGGAGCTGTCAGTCTAAAAGAGACAATGGGAAATAAAGTCAACTAAAGCCTTCTCTGCTAAAAACTATGGCAAATGATAAAATCTTAACTTTTCTTGATAATTTCATTTTTTTAGAAGAGAAGACAACAAGAGAGAATATTATTCTGGACCTGATCCTAGCAATAATGAGAAACTGAATGCCAAAGAAAGGGCCCTTGGGAGTTTGATATATAGGAGAGGAAAGGTGCAATACTATCTAAAAAGCTCTCAAAGTCTGGGGAATGAAGAGATCTTACATGAATCTAAAAAAGGAAAGATGTGATCTAATAACCTAAAATTCTATGGGAGAAGTCACTTAAGAGGAATGGGATTATCTCAAAAACAAAATTGTAACACTATAAAACCAAATTAATCCATTATGGAATAAAAAAGAAAATAAGTATAAAGAGATGGATGTGAATCTCTTTACCCACTTCACATTTTAGAGAGAAAGAAAACAGAAGTTAAAAGCCTGGGAAATACAGAAGATTGTATTCCCATCTGACAAAATAAATAATTTAACAAAGAACAGTAGGAGATGAGGCAAATTTAGCACTTATTATGATTCATATAAATGCATTAATTTCAATTATAGATCATAGATTTTGAGTTGAAATGGACCTAGAGCCTATCTAATCCAACTTGTGTTTCACAGGTAAGAACACCGAGGCTCAGAAAAGTGAAGCAATTTGCCCAGTGTCACACAAGAAGCAAATATCAGAAAGAGAATTTGAATTTAAGTCATCTAATTCCAAATCCAGTACTCTTTCTACTACATTGCACCTAATTTGTTTTGCCATTTACAAAAAAAGAGAAGGTATATTGACTGATTTTAAATGAACATTTTGCCTAAAAATTATAGCTAATACTTAAACAAATAAATATACATTGAAGATAATAAGATGTAAAAATATTTGCGTGCTTCATCTAACTACCAAAAACCCAGAATCTAATAACAATATCACACATACCTAAATTGAAATTAGAAAACATTACAAAAGATTAAGAATGGGGGGCAGCTGGGTAGCTCAGTGGACTGAGAGCCAGGCCTAGAGACAGGAGGTCCTAGGTTCAAATCCGGCCTCAGACACTTCCCAGCTGTGTGACCCTGGGCAAGTCACTTGACCCCCATTGCCTACCCTTGCCAATCTTCCACCTATAAGTCAATACACAGAGGTTAAGGGTTTAAAATTTTAAAAAAAGATTAAGAATGAATGTGTAACATACTTGACAGCATCAGTGATATTGAGAGATATTGATATAGAAAACAAGAAAATTCATATAGGAAAACTTAAATAATTTGCAAACATTTAGATAGAAAATCAATAACAGTGGAATGTTTTAGCACCTCATTAATGGATTTATGTTAAATTGATTTTTGAATCACAGAGTATCAGAATTCAAGGGGTCATCAGAGGCCATAAATTCCAACTGTTATCTAATGAAGAATTTCCTCTACAGCACACTTGACAAAGTAGATTATCAAGATTGCTCTAAGATGTTTCAACCCAATGTAGCTCATTCCAGTTTTTGGAGAATTGTGTTAGAAAGTTTTTTTTATTTATTCCAAACCTTTATGCCAGTCCAAACCTAGATCTATGGGTCATTCTACTAGACACGTTCTTCCAAAAAGCTATCATTAAAGAATGGTTTCAGCCATTCAACCAGTTCTAAATATGGCATACTATTATCCAGTCTATATCACTCCTTCTTGTCCAAAAGAATAGCATTAAAGATTTTGTTAAATGATAATTAAATAACATAAAAAACATTTAAAGTTTACAATATCTCCCAATCTTTCTGTCTTGATAGGTAGTTCTGATCCTATCAAAAAAAAAAAAAAAGCAGGGGAATTCGTTTATTCAGGGCATGATCTGTCCTTGATGAAGCCATGAGAGCTTTTTCTGATCACCACTATGCTTTCTATATGTTTATCTTGAGAGCTTCCCACTTCTCCTTGGCTAACTTCCCTGGAGAATTTCAGTCCAGGGGTTTTTCACCTATTCTATCTCTAAAATTTTTGAAATCTATTCACTAAAAACATAGCTCGTATCATAGCATATACCTAGCTTTTCTCTCATTCTATTAAAAAATCCAAGATGGAATGGATACTTTCCCCCAAGATTAAATTCTACTTCAGTAACAAGTTCTTCCACATTGGTGAGAATCAGATTTGAAATAAAAAGGCTCTTCATTGGTTCCTTTTGAAGGGCAAAATCATCATTAAGGCAAACCAAGAAATTTTTAGCTACTCTGCTCCAACAGATTATTTGTAAAATTTCCTCTCCCTTAATCACTGACTACTATATCAAGTCCCTGTGCCAGGCTTGAAATATGTTTTCTAATTCCTCATTATTTCCTTTTTTCTGACCAGGTGGTTTATAGTTTACTTTGATGATAATATGACTTCTTTTTATTACTACGTTGATTTTTGCCCAAATATTTTATACTACAATATTCTATACTTCTACCCACTGTGGTACCTGGACTTTAACATGTGAATTTTACTTGTTAGTATGCGATTTGACCATGAAAATATAAATGCTAAGAATAATCACAAAATACTTTAAATTGAATGTTTCATAATTATGATATATAAGCTTGTCTCAAATTATAATAAACAAGCTTGCCTCCAAAGAAGAGATGTGAAAAGTCACCTCCCTGCACTCATGGACAAAGGTGGTGGGCCATGGGAATGGAAAATTGCATATAATGTTAAACATATTTCAGCATATTGATTGATGATTGTTTCACCTCTTCTTTTGCTATTTGTTATAAGAGATGGCTTCTTGGAAACCTGAGAGTTAGAAAAGAAGAAGAAGTATAAGAGATTTTTAAAAAGACATCAATCAGCATACTACATATACACATGTATGCACATGTATATATGTATGTGTGTTGAGGTACAAATATATATATATATATGTATATGTATGCATGTGTATACATCTATAGCTACTCACCATTTTACCTACTTCTTTTACTAAATGAGGTAGTTCCATCCCACCAAATCTCAGTGAACAAGGTCAAGTGATTATTCTTGTATTAGAAACTCCATTTCATCTTTCTTTGTTTGTCCATGTATATACACATGAGTCAATGCATTTCGTTAGTGGCTCCTTTCTTAGATTTTGTCACTCTCAAATATCTGGGTTTCTCTACTGTTCTTTCTAGTTGCTATTGACTACAGTTTCTAACTTGGCAAATGAGCAAACAATGGAATGAATGAATAAGTAAATAAGCAAGTAAGTGGATAAATTGGCGTATGAATAAATAATATTTGAGTGTGTATATGTATAGTCAGTCTCCTTCCTTCCTCCTTCCACTTCTCTTTGAAACTGTTTTGATTAGCTTTGCAAGACTCAAGACAATTCCATTTTTTAAGCCAGTCCCTCTTATGAATATTCCATCTCTAGCCAGCAAACTGCCATTCCTATATTTTAAACCATGTTCCATAGATCCCAATCTTATTCTCAAACGCTATCTTCTTAGTCATATTTTTACAACCAAAATTCGTCTTTTTCCAACAAAAGCCCTTGATGCTAATCAGCAGCAGTGAGAACAACCAAATCTGTGCCCTTATGGTCCTTGTTTACTTGTCTAAAATGTCATAATCCTTAGCAGTGCTGCCAAAGTTTCTTCTGGATATTTTTTGGTGTTGTGTGCTAATATGAACCCCCAGAAAAAGGTAGGGATAATCAGGTGTGACAAAGTGATAGAGATTCTCCATATCATCCTGGGTGGTGTCCCTAAGTAGAGAGCAAATTTCTGTACTGTTAACTGTCAGATCAACAAATTGTTATTCCAACATGGCCAAGCAGGGAGATGACTAAATGAATGAATCCTTTATTAAGTGTTTACTTTGTGCAAACCACTGTGCTAAGCATTAGGGATGCCCACAGAAAAGAAAGACAATTCCTTCTCTCCAGCTATTCATTTTCTAATGAAGGAGACTACATACATGGAAGGTGTCAGCTGCAAGTCAGATGAAAGATCCCAGGATCTTTAGAGTAGAGTAGCAAAGCAGATGTTGATGCATCTCCTCTAATACCATTTTCACTTACAGGTTGAAGCACCTGCAGGAGCCAGTCCCAGATACCAACCACCACTACTGCTTCCTCACCTTTTCCTCCTCTGATTCCACTACTCTTTCTACTACATCACTTATTTGTCTTATGCTTTCAATGCTCTCCAACAGACACATTAATTTATATAATTACTGTGCTATATCTTGATAATTTTCTTCACAGTTCTCCATTTATTCTATGGGGATCGAGGGTTGGTCAATTAAATGAAATGTTCATTAAAATTAATATCTTTATTACTCTGATATTTTGTGGGGTTTTTTCAGGTAGAGTATACTAAGCATAATCAAGAAAGATGGGAAATCTAACACTAATTAGCCTAAAAAGTAAAACTAATTTCCTAGACAACATTTTGACCATCATTTCTAAAAATCATTTGTCTTGTATTTTTATCTCTTGGAAAAAAAACACAAAGAATAACTAGTCCTTCCACAAACACTACAAGAATCATTGGCCTGCCTCACTATGGTATTTCCTGTTAATGAATCTTGGATTCATTAAATTTAAATTTAATTCTTAGAGGTGACTTAGGTACGAAGCAGATGGAAAATCTATAATTTCTACTCTGAAGGAAGAAAAACTTACAAGAAGAACACAGAATCATATTCACAGTATGAAAATTTATCAATTCCATCCATGGTGACTTTCCAATATGATTTAAGAATTATAAAATGCATTCTGTAAGGCTTAGAACTCTCAAGGTTTCCTCTGAGAGAATTTCTAACTTCTCCTCACCATGAGATTAAGAATGTTAATTGGTCTTGCTCTAACAAAATATGATTATTTTTTTCTTGGGCAAAAGTTATTTGAATTCCTCATGAAGATCTTCATGTTTCAAACAGCTCTTAAGAACAAAATGTAAATGAAAATGACCAAATTTTCCTTAAAATACAGTTGAGAATAAAAGTAGTGGAAAGGATAAATCATTTAGATAGTCTTCTTGAATCTTTCCTAAGTGTGTCTAATTATTTTCCTTCTTTTAAAAGCAAAACTTGAAAGAAGTTACTGATAAGATAAAAACAAATACACAATGGATAGATATTCATTTAGCATCATCCATCACATATGTAATATGTAAGTATATTGTATAAATAAAATCTAGATATATTTATGAGCATGTATTTATATATGATATAAATGAAAATATACATGTGTGTTTGTGCACATATATAAGATGTGCATATGTATACTTAGAGATAGATTATATAATTGAGATGGAGATATAGATATGGATGCCAGACTTGTGGTTTCATTTATATAGTGAATCCTCAATTAGGAAACTATTTTTACCAATCAGATCAAAAGTTCTTTTCAGTTATAGTCTTAAAGTGTTGCCTAAAACAATTTTTGTGTTGAAGAACTCAAACAGGATTACACAGTCAATATATTTTAAAGGCTGGCCTTGAACCCACATCTTCTTAAACTGTTAGGGTGGTTTTCTATACACTATATGATGCTGTTTTAAAACAACAGCAATTAAAATTTATATATAAAGGTAAGATTTGGAAAGCACATCATGAAAATGATCTCATTGATCCATTTACTACCCTACGAGAGAATTAATTTTTTTAACATTTCACCTGTGATTTCATTTCATATAGAGAATATAAAGGAAGAAATTACATGTATTGGTACTTATTGACAACTATTCTGCAACTTATAGTCTTTTTTTTATATTACATCGATACAATTTTTAATATTTGTTTCCTGACATTTTGCAATCCATGTTCCTTCTCTGTTCCCACCCTTGTGCACTCCCCAAGAAGGCAGATAATATGGTATAAGTTGTACAGAACAAATTTTCATGTTCATTATGTTGTGAAAGAAGATACATATTGCTTACACTAGAGAAAAAAATCATAAAATAAAATGAGGAATGATATGCTTCAATCTGCATTCAGACTCAATCTGTTCCTTCTAGGGCAATGTATAGCCTTTTTTTGTCATAAGCCCCTTGAAGTTGTTCTGGATCCTTATCTTGTTGAGGATAGTTAAGTCATTCCCAGTTAATCCTCCTACATTATTGTTGGTACTGTGTACAATGTTCTACTGGCTCTGGTGACTGCACTTTGCAACACTGCAGGTAAATCTTTCCAATTTTTTTTGTGATCATCTTGTTTATCATTTTTTATGGCACTTTATGGCATTCCAGTACACTCGTATACTACAATTGTTCAGTCATTCTCTAACTAATGGGCATTCAGTAAGTTTCCAGTTCCAGTTCAAAAAAAAGAGCTGCTATAAATATTTTTGTACAGGTAAGTCCTTTCTGCCTGTCTTTAATCTCTTTGGGATACATACCTTGTAGTGGTATCACTGGGTCAAAGGGTGTACACAGTTTTATGGCCCTTTGGGCATGGTTCCAAAGTGCTCTCCAGAATGGTTTTATCAATTCACAGTTCCACCAATACTGTATTTGCAACTTAGAGTCTTAGAGAATTGAGGGCACTGGAGTGTCCAGGGTACCAAAACCAGAACGAATCAGAGGTAAGACATAAACCTGTGTGTCCCTGGTTCCAAGGTCAGCTTGATTTTTTTTATCCACTACTCACAACAGTAACAACAAGCAACAATAACTTAAATTTGTATCATTTTAAGGTTTTTAGAACAGGCACACCTGGCAAATATTAGGGATTTGGTTTTAGACCACCATGACAAAGTGACTCACACAAAGTTTTTGTTTCTCAGTGCATATAAAAGTAGCATTTATACTATACTGTAGTCTATTAATGCACAATAGCATTGTGTCTTTAAAATGTATATACCTTAATTAAAAATACATTATTGCTAAAAAATGCTAGCCATCATTTGAGCCTTCAGAGAATCATAATCTTTTTGCTGGAGAAGGATCTTGCCTCCATGTTAATGGCTACTGACTGATAGGAGTGGTAATTGCTAAAGGTTAGAGTATCTGCAGGAATTTCTTTTAAAAAAACAATAATGAAGTTTACCACATTCATTAACTCTTCCTTTCACTAGAATATTTAGAGCCCATTGAAGGGTTATTAATTGGTCTAATTTCAATATTGTTGTGTCTCAGAGAATAGGGAAGCTGGAGGAGAGGGAAAAAGATGAGGAATTACAGCTCACTAGAGAAAACACATAATCCTTATCAATTAAGTCTGCCATCATATACTGGTGCGGTTTGAGATGACCCAAAACCATTACAATAGCAGCATCAAAGATCACTGATCACAGAGCACTATAACATATAATTATAATGAAAAAGTTTAAAATATTTCAAGGATTATCACAATGTGGCACAGTGACATAATGTAAGCACATGCTGTTGGGAAAATGTTGCTGATACACTTGCTTGAAACAGAGTTGTCACAAACCTTCAATTTGTAAAAAAATAAAAAAAAAATCAACGCAATATCTGCAAAGCACAGTAAAAGGAGCTATGTCTATATCTCACTTAATCTGCTTAATCTCTTATGAGATAAGAACTATTGTTATTATAATCCCCACTTTACAGATGAAGAAACTAAGCCTCAGAGAGTTTAATTGATTTGCCCATAATTACATAGCTAAGCATCAGAAAAGGGAGTTGAACCTAGGTCTTCCAGACTCCAAGTCTGGTAATCCTTCTACTATACAGAAATGTCCATGCTCTGATGAAGAGAAGTTTATTATCATCAATAATGGGTTACCTCTGAGTTAGTTTTCTATGATGCCAAAACATTAGATTGAATCCATCAACTCAACAAAACATAACAATTTACAGACACCCTTGTCTGATATACTGTTAGATCAAAGGTGCCAGACATAATGCCAAGATGCTGCTGAGTCATATTAAAATATAATTGGGAAATGTTTAACAAAATAAATAAAGATACAATAGAATATAGTGTCTATTTTTCTAATGTGCATTTTTCTAAATAAATATGCAGCCTCCAGAGATCCTTACTTTCTGTTTTAGCAACAACTCTAAGACAGAAGGGCAAAGAGTAGGCAAATGGGTTTGTGATATGCCCAACATCACACAGCTAGGAAGTGTGTGAGATCAGATTTGAACCCGAGTCCACCAACTCCAGGCCTGGGATGTCCCCATTTCTTTTTAAGCTTAATACCACTGAGATAGATAAAAAAGACCAATTTCTAAAATTTAGATTTATATTTTAGCTAACTACTGGAGGAAAGTTAATAAACCTAGTTTCCATGATAACAAAAAAGGAATACTGAATACAATCCCAGCAGCATGCCCAGTTGTAGCTAATTTACAGTGAAGTTTCACCTTGTGACCCTGACTTTCTCAAGGTTCTACCTTTGTCTCCCTAAACCACAGGCCTTTCATTGTCTACACACAGAAGAACCACTTTTGAAAACAATCAGTTATTAACCAGCTGTTTAACTGAACTCAACCTCCTGGCACAGGAAATGCACAGGTAGATGCTTAATAACTATTATTTCATGGCTATATTGATTTTTTCTTTATGAGAACTGCATTGTTGCAGGTTATGTGGTAAAAGAGGGTTTTGTGCCCCATTTCCATTAAGTCAAGTGGACAAAATCATTCTGGGTGGTACACTGCAATACTAAATTGTAAAGGACCTTAGGCCATGATGTACTTTGATCCTTTCTGGGGCCTTCATTTTCTTTGGAGAGTCATTGCACCTCATCCCCATACCAAAATAATAAGAGGGTCAGAGTAGTGCACCACACCATTACAAGTGACAGACTCTGTGAGGAATTGCAATTGGGTTCCTTCTCTTTCACGACAATGATGGTAACGAGAACTGAAAATGGCAGAATACAAATCCATTCTTGTGACAAAGATTGTAATAAAAAAAATTGGAAATTGTACAGAAGTTGTTATTCTTAGCAGAGACTTCATATTGTAATCCTGTGTTTTGTTGAATAACCAGCCCACTTTGTGTGAAAATCTTGGGGTTGGCATTTGATAAAAATTGTCAGCAGCAAAGAAAACAATCATTTTCATTCAGCATTAAGGTTATAAAGTTACATTATACATACAAAGCCAGAAAACAACAAAGATAAATTTCCTCTTTTAAAATTTACTCCTTTCTTTTGTAAATACTTCAAATTTAGGAATACATTAGACTTTAGATGCTGATTAATACATTTCACCTCTTATGGGTAAGATAATACTATTGGGAGAATATCTATTATTTATTTTTTGCTTCTTTATTTAAGTCTATCACCTTAACACATTATTAACAAATGCTTTGCACTGTATTTCCATAGGGTTTATTTTTTTAAAAAAGGAAAGAAGGAAGGAGAAAAAAAAGGAAAATTATAAAATTGGGAAATAGAAAAAAATCCAAATTATAGAAAGCAGAAAGCCCAGGCAACAGTATAAACTAAATAGTAGTTGCAGATTATATGTTTATAACACTGTCAACATTGTTTGTAGTAACTAATTTTCTTAATATGCATTATGTGCCTGAAAATAGAATCTCTTTTTCAGTCTCATGGGTAGGTTTATTCTATTGAAGTGTATTTTTCTTCAAGATTATCAGAACACTTTTCCTCTACTAGAATTAAAAAACAAATCTTCCCTCTTACATAACTGAATGGGGGAGAGGGAGGAAGGGAAAGGGGTAACACAGAGTGAATGGAGAGAGAAAAGGGCCAGAAAGAAAATAATCTCAAAACTTATATAAAAGAAAAAGTGACTCACTCATCTCCTCTGAAGGAAAATGATGATTTTGGCCTTTCCTTACATGGCTCTGAAATAAGATCAACATCTTTTCCCTCAGCCTCCTAACAAAGTTCCTTGGGGCTGAGACCAAGGCACAAGTGAAAATTAATAAGAAATTTTGGGGCACTTAGACCAGTGGAAATGTATGCAGTACCATCTTTAGGTCAGGAAGAGACTAGAGCAAGCCAGAGAGCTCACAAAGCTGGTAGGGAGGGGAGAAACAATAACCTGACTGTGGCTCCATCACAAAGCTCTTAAGACCAAAAACCTCTTAGTCCATCCATTTCCAATTGATTTTGTTTTGACATATAACATGCCCCTTGGTACTGCAATAAAAGAAGCCATGAAATATCAATGGTTAGTTCCAGATGATACACGTACAAGGCCAGAGCAATGGTGATTGAAGATCAATCTTTCTTGGGGTGACTTGTTCATTGACAGCTGGGCAATAACGTGACATGGGTTGTCTCACCAAGGTGATTATTTAAGGAAATGATTTTGAGCCAACTTGGAGCTTCTAATGAATGGAAGTTATTGGTTATTGTAAAGTGAAGAAATAGAAGCTGATCTAACTTCACTGTATGTTTCATTCCAAAGCTCTCCGAGTATGATGAGAGATCATTTGAACGTACTGTAGGGGCTATAGGAGAGCCCCATTTTGATTAGGTGTCATCTAATTTAATTCAAAACGTGAGGAAAGTATCTATTAGATTGCAAGACCTGCAAAGATTGCCAATTCTGGAATACTTTCAGGATGGATCTGGTGCCAACACAGCCCAGACTGTTTTAACTGAGTATATGACACAAGATGCAGGGAAAGTGAACAGAATCTGGAAGAGAATAAGGAATAAACAACCTAGAGAGACACAGGAGCAAGAGAAAAATATACCAGCATAGTTGCATCTATGTGTATAATCCCCTTTCTGGTTTACAACAGCGGTAATAATCATCATCAGGTGAGGCAATGAATGGAGTTAGGTGAGCAATAGTGATAGTTTCTGCATGGTACAGTGAAAGAAATACCAGTTTCAGAGATATAAGATCTGAATTCAAATCTCTTCCTTGGTGCTATCTATGTTGCTTAACCTCCCTAGGCCTCACTTTCTCCTCTTTCATAATGAGGTTAGCATTTGATTAAAATGATTAGCAGCAAAGAAAATAATCATTAAGATTACAAAGTTATTTGTTATGCACAAAGTCAGAAAATACAAAAAAAATAAATTTACTAATATAAAATTAACCCTCTGTAAGCTTCAAAATTAATATTCAAAATACTCCAAGTATTATGTTTAGTAAGATTTATTAAATTTAACTTGAAGCAAAAAGTGAAACTAAAAGGCTAGAATCAAGAGGGAGCTCACCCAAGCCACTCACGTGGAAGAGAGAGAGAGTGAGGGAGGAGTTTTCAGAACTATATAAACAGTAATGTAAAGATGCACATAAACAAAAAGAGAAAAAGGAATTTGGGGAAGGGGAAAGAATTCTGGGAGATGGAGTTTAAAGCTACAAAATTTCTAATTAATACACCTTTCCCTTTATGCATATAACATATTAAATAACTCCTAGTTCTCAATTAAGGCATTTTGTATTTAACAGCTAAAATAATACTGAGGTTTAGGTAAACCTCTATTATTTACTTAGCTTTCTTTAATTATATCATTTTAAGTCTTCATGAACAAATACTTCTGAGTTGTCTCCCAGTTCTATAATCCTCAGAACCTATCATAGGAGCAAGAAGAGTCAGCTGATTGAGGGGAAAGTATGTAAAATCTCTAATTTTTCTGTAGCTAAATGTCAGGTAGAGAAGCCCAGTACTAAGTTAGGGCACCACTTCTAGAAAACTATAAATATCTCCAGAACAGTATGGTACCTTCCTCCCTAGAAAACCCACGAATGACTGAATCAACCCCCCTGTACCTCAGTGACCGGAGAAAAGAGGCATAGCAAGCAAGTGAACTTTCTGATTTCTTCACCTGCAACTCAAAAATGACCAAGAATAAAGCAGGTAATAATTTTCACCTGGAGCTGGTGGGAGATTAGGAATGGTATTAAGACACACCATAATTTCTGCTATTATTATGTATTCTACTTAATCTAATTAAACTATTTCTTTAATCATCCTAAGAGTCAAATATATTATAGACTTTAAATCTTAGAAGAGTTCTTTAATGCAATAGAAGCAAAAAAAAAGAGCAGTAGAAGTCAAAGATACAAATATTTATTAAATGCCTAGTATGTTCCAGATCCTGCACGGAGCCCTCCACCAATATTACCTCACAACAACCCTAGGAAGTAGGTGTTATTACAGATAAGGAAACTAAGGCAAGCAGAGTTTAATTGACTTATCCAGGATCGAATAGCTAAAATGTGTATGAAGCTGGATTTAAACTTGGGATTTTTCCTGAATCTCAGCCCAGTATTCTATCCACTGGACAACATAGTTGCCTTGGGTGACCCTGAAGTGATACATGTTGGCTTAGTCTATTCTTACTGCCAAATGTAACTTTTTTTTCCAGTCATCTATAAAACAATACTCTATGACTAATATTTTGGATACAAATTCTCATGACAAGGCCCAAGGTGAAGATGCTGAATAAAAAGAATCCATCTTTAAACCCATAAATATTGCTGTGCTCAGGGACAATTGGAGCTTTTGTTTATCGCTCGACATTTATTTACATTCCTCATTATCTTTGATCTATTGTGGCATTTGGCACTATTGATCATATCCTCTTTCTGGATTTTCTTTTTCCTAAATTTCTGAGATACTACACCTGCTGCTTCTCTTTCAATTTCCATAGCTGCTGCTCTGTCTTCTTAATTGATTCCTCACTTTTCTCCTAACCCTTCATAATGAGTACTCCTGTCCTCCCTTAGACTACTCATTTCTGACTCTTGTTGATCTCACTCATCTCTTTCACTCTCAGTTTCATCTCTAGGTAGATGATTCCTTAATCTACACCTCAACTCCTGCCCTCTCTCCAAGATTCTAGCCTGGCATCTAGAACTAGCCATAAAAATTTCCACTTTAAGCATATTAAAAACCATGCCTTCCTCATAAATGCACTATTGTTTTGTTTGACTTAATAATCAATGACAATCCCTTGTTTACAATGTTCAAAAACTCAGTTTTGTCTTTGACTTTTTCCTTTCTCTCATTTTACATCCAGTTACTGAGGCATGCCAATTTTATTTCCATAGAATTTCTCACATACTGAAATGCCTTCTCTATTTCTGTCACCACCACCCTAATACAGGGTTCCACTTGGGCTATCACAATAGCACCCTAACAGGTCTTTCTAATTCATTCTCTCTTCCCTCCATCTCACTCATGGTTCAATACACAAGTACTATTCTAAATCCCTCCTCATTAGAGAAATGCAAATCAAAACTACTCTGAGGTATCACCTCATACCTAGTAGAATGGCCAATATGACAGTAAAAAAATAATAAATGTTGGAGGGAATGTGGAAAATTGGGACACTAAATACTTTGCTGGTGGAGTTGCTAACTGATCCAATCTTTCTGGAAAGCAATTTGGAATTATGTCCAAAGGGTTTTAAAAGAAAGCGTACCCTTCGATCCAACAATACCACTACTAGGTTTGTTCCTCCAAAGAGATAAAAAAATTTAATACAAAAATATTTATAGCCGTGCTCTTTGTGGTGGCAAAAAATTGGAAAATGAAGGGGTATCCCTTGATTGGGGAATGGCTGAACAAACTATGGTATATGATGGTGATGGAATACTATTGTACTTTAAGGAACTGCTTGATTTCTATAAAAACTGGCAAGACCTCCATGAACTAATGCAGAATGAAATGAGCAGAACCAGGAAAACATTATACTCAGTAACTGAGCATTATGGGATGGTCAAATGAAATAGATTTTGCTACTAAATATCAATGCAATGACCAGGGACAATCCTGAGGGACTTAGGAGAAAGACTGAGAAAAAGAACTATGGAGGGTAGCTGGGTAGCTCAGTGGATTGAGAGTCAGGCCTAGAGATGGGAGGTCCTAGGTTCAAATCTGGCCTCAGACACTTCCCAGATGTGTGACCCTGGGCAAGTCACTTGACCCCCATTGCCCGCCCTTACCACTCTTCCACCTATGAGCCAATACACAGAAGTTAAGGGTTTAAAATAAAAATTAAAAAAAAGAACTACATAAGTAGAAACACAAAAGAAAAACATGATTTATCATTTGTTTATATGGGTATAGGAATTGGGATTTTTGTTTTAAAAGATTACTACAAAAATGAGTAATATGGAAATAGACATTGAGTGATAATTCATGTATAACCCAGTGGAATTGTTTGTTGACTGTGGGAAGGAGGAGGGAAGAACAGAGGGGAAGAATATGAATCATGTAATCATGAAAAAAATACTTAAAATAAATAACAATTTTTAAAAGACACTAGTACTAGTGAGTTACAGTATGAAAGTGACCCTGAAGCAAGAAGTATATTCTCTCTTGCCTCCATCTACATTTCTTGCTGGTTCTGGCCAGCTCCAATTCTATATTCATGCATAGAAGGCCTGTTACATATCATTCAAATCATACTCTTCACCTGACGGGGCAAGGAAGTGCACCTGCAGACAGAAACATCTTGAGCAACTGGTGAATATCCATAAGTATAGCCTTTGATTACAAGGGAATTCTAACTTTTATAGCCTTGTCTGACATTCTTGAGATGGGTAGATTTGTAAGATGCTTCAGCAACCTTTGCCTAACTCATTATAAAAACCACACGAGTCCTAGAATCTTCAGGCCATCTGTGGTTATTATCTGGATAGAACCTACCCTCTGAAAATAGTTACACTCTCATTTCCCCAGGTCAGATAGAACTGGCTTCTTAGAGGTTGATAGTGGATGTCCCAAGAGTGTATATTTCGGCTTCTCGAAGGTTTTGGTTTTCTGCTTTTAAACTCAACATGAATTTAACATTATCAAGGTTATAATATTTTCTTCTTGGAGCCTTATTCTGACAGAGACACAATTTATATTTATTTGAATCCTCCAAAAGAGATTGACCTTGTCACCAAATAACAAGGATGAGTGGTTCTGTGGTACAGAGCATAAGCAATTACAAATGGTCAAGGGAACAGGGACTAAAAACAAGATCAATGGAAGTAGTGGAAAAAAACTATCAGCAAACCTGTGCCATATCACTTATATATGAGAAGCATTGTGTTATACTAGAGAGAGCACAAGATGATGATTTCGATTCACCTGGAACCAAGACACACCTCTACTTCTAGGACCCATGTGGTTTTTATAGTGAGTTAGACAAAGGGAGCTGAAGCATCTTACGAATCTACCTGGCAATCTTAGTCACTTAAGCTCTCTGCTCATCTATTATAGGACTTATTATTGGATTTAACCCCATAATTTTAGGAATGAGAATACTTAAGCCCAGAAAAGCAAAAGACTTTATTCATGGTCACCCAGGTGGAAAATAGTAATTGTGGGATTCAAACCCCCAGCTGGTGTTCTTTTCGCCACAGCATATTGCTGCATCAGGAAAACAAGCTGGGATTTCTATCCATTTGGCTTGGGAAATTTATCCCCAACCCTGAAAACTCAAGATATACTTTCAACATTGATTTTCTTGGAAACCTGAGTTTATTCTGATTCTATGTTGGATTTCAGTAAGGAGTCCCTCAATCATCAATCAATCAATCATCAACTAGCATTGATTGAATGCCTATTATATGACAGGCAATGAACTAAGGACTGAGAAAAGAATATTAACAAAGGAGATTGGCAGTCATATGAAGCAATGCTTTTGTGGAAGCTTCTTTGTAGGAAAAAACAGTAAGTTCTTGGAATGCCCAGTCAAATGCCGAGAGTTACAAAGAATAAAGCATATTCTGTATTCTCGTTGTTGTTTGTCCTTTCTTTTCAAAGAGGACCAAGGAAATCATAGAGTGATGTCTTGACTTTCTTGTGAATTATATTTAGGTGAGGCAGAGTTGTGCAAAGCCATCAACTTCACTCTCTCTTCCAGAGTCACTGAAATTCAGCAGCAGAACAAAAGTCAAGATTGTGATGATGGTCCAAGATGCAGTGGATGACCTTGACATCTTCAATATCTGAGAGAAGATTGAATACTTATGAAAAAATCTATAGAGCTGTCATATTTGACTAAATGTAAATGCAAAACAAGATCACTTTCAAAGGAAAATGTATATATGTAGGACACAAGTTTGATGTGTTCAATTACATGTTATAGGAGCCAAGTAAACTAATATTGTCTTTAACTGAATTAAGATAACCATCATATCCAGAATGAGGGAATTGGGAGTACCTCTGCATTCTCCCCTAGTCAGATCCCTTAAGGAGTATTATGTTCAGTTGTGGATATCATATTCTAGAAAGGATATTGATGAGGTAGAGAGCATATAGAGGAGGGTCACCAGCCTGGAGAAGAGGCATGCTATCAGAATCATCGAAAGGGATTGGGGATGAGTAATCATAAGATGTAAAGATATGAGGGGAGAGAGAACAGGATATCTGTATTTGAGTATCTGATGGTCTATAATATGGAACAAAGATTAGCTTTGTCCTACTTGCCCCAAAAGATAGAATAGGAGTAATGAGTAGAAGTTGCCAAGAGGAAGATTTTTGCTCCATATAAGGAAAAAAATCTTAACAATTTGAATTGTCAGAAGTCGAATGGACTGCCTGAGAAGATTCCTATTCATTAGAAGTCTTCAAGCAAAGCCTGATCCCCACTTGTCAGAAATGTTGTTGAAGGGATGATTAGTCATACATGACTCAGAATAAATGTTCTCTGAGGTCTCCTCCGACTCTGTGTGATTCTGTGTGAAAATGGAGATTTTAATATCTGACCTGCCAACTCCCAATTTGTAAGGTTTAAGAGAAAGCCTTCTGTAACTGAAATACACTATTCAAATATAACATGTTACTTTAATATTTTAGATGTGAGATTGGAAATAATTTTGTACAAGTGGAACAACAGACTGTCAAGTTGACTTGGAGCCAGACTAGAGAACAGGTGGAGAGGAACATGAAAGTCGTGGGCCATATCACCGCCACCCTCTAGGTCCCTGTCTTCATCTGGCCTGGGGAAATTAGACTACACATGTAACTGTTCTCAGAAGATCAGCTCTATCTAGACAATAACCACTAGATTGCTTTGACTATCAATCATCCCAGCCTCAGTGGCCATATCATTCCCTCCCTCAAGCCCAAGCTTGCAGGAACCATAGCAAAGAATCAATGAAGCATTTACCCTGGCCTGCCTACCCCTAATTTGTCTCTACCATGTACAGACTTGGAAGTGGTGGAAAAGGGGGAAGGGAATCGAAGAGCTCGGAGCTAGGGATTCAGAGCTTGCAAGGTCACACATCAGTCAACAAATACAGCTGCTATGGTCCTAACTCACACTGTCATTACCTTACCTCTTTGGAAACTGAACAGAAAGGCTTTCCTCCTGCTGCCCTCCAAATCACAGCTGCATAAATTAAACTTGTTTTGGAGATAGAGCAACTCTGATGTTTCCTTAACCGGCACTTCATTAAAGCACTGTGTAGTATACCAGCTATGTTTTCCCTGGGGCGATCTGGATGAGATCCAAGGTAGGATACCAGACACACACATGCATAATTATACAGGCAAGGAAATAAACCTCATTATCTTCCCAAGGCACAATTTTACCTGCTTTAGTTAATTGTTATGTTTGTGTGGGGAGGAGAGTTGCTTTGTGAAAGACAGGTTTTTCAAGAGGACTTGTGAAGGCGCCATATTCTGTGATCTGGGACAGACATCAGAGGCTCATGACCTGGCTTGATATGAAGGCGTGAACAGTAACTTAAAGAGCAGTTCTGGCATTGCTTTTCCGATTAAGCAAATTCTTCATCAGTGCAGAAATGACCCGTGTCCATACAAATGAAGGTCATAGAAATCGATGCTGTTTGGGAGCTGTTATTTGTCCTCTCACAATTGGATTTGGATTTGGATTTTTACTTTTGTTTAAAATCAATACAAGAGTCTTTCCAAAAACCATGTATCTTATTCTATTGCCTTCAAACAGCATCCAGTCTAAAAGTTCTAAACTGAGACCCAAGGCAGTTTTTAGGGATTTGGTTTCATGACAGCATTCCCAACAATATGGTTGCTTGTGTACAGGAATCTATTTCATTCTGAACACATTCCAAATTTATGTCTTTCCTCCTAGATTGGGCTATACTTCCTATTTTTTCCTATGCTATAAGGTAATGAAATAACAATAATTAGACAAATTAGATATCTACCTCACATTTTTAATCATGCTCTAAAATTTGCAGAGTACTTTCACATAGGTAGTAATAGCTAATGACAGTAGCTAGAATTTATATATACAAATATATTTGATATATTTATATAGCTAGTCTATTATATAGCAATCTTTAGGACTTGCAAAGCATTTAGCAAATATGACCTATTTGTTCCTCACCAGAACCCTGAGAGGTAGGTGCTATCATTATCCCTATTTTATGGATAAAGAAACTAAGACAGACTAAGATTAACTGACTCATCTAGGGTTACATAGCTAATAACTATGAGTCCATATCTGAATGCAAGTCATCCTGACTACAGGTCCAGCATTCTATTCATTGGTCCAGATTCGGCTCCTAAATCTGACACAAACTAGCCATGTGCCATGAGCAACTCATTTAAACTCATTGAATCTCATCTATAAAATCAGAATATTATCTATTCTATCAGGGTGCAGTGCTGCTTTAAAAAGAGTTCTAGATCTGGGGCCAGAGAATCTCAGTTTGAATTCCAGCCCTGCCTCTCACTACCTTTGTGGCCTTGGGGAAATTCTTTGCTTTCTTGGTTTCAGCTTCCTACAAAAAGAGAGTTGGAAAAATGAACTCTAAGGCCCCTTCCCAATCTAAATCTGTGATCCTCTGTAAATCTGAAAGTTCTACATAAATATAATCTGTGGTGATAAGGATCTGGATATCTGGGAACTTTGGAACATACTTCAGGATAATTCAGTGACTTACACCATTTACACCATTCATGAATGAGTGATGCTCAGTCATCTTTAAGGTATTAACTATATGCCAAGGTGTGAGAGTCTGCTGTTTTTTACCCTCTTTCTCTCTTCACAAAGTGACAGAGCTACTGTTTAGTTTCCTCTTCCCTTCCTCCGAGGATCTCAGTGGCTTTGACTAGTAGTATACCAATGGGACTATTAGGCTGCAGGCTGATGCCTGCAGAAACACAAATCCTGTGTCAGTCTTCATACTTCAAAGGTACGTTGGGCTGTTTTAATTCACAGGAATTATCCATCCTGCCAAGGGAGCTGTCCTCATGGAGAGAGAGGCAGTTTGTTATTGCCACATCATTTCCTCAAGGAAGAGCTGATGAGCTGCTCTTTTTACACCACTAATGGGTTTGCTTACACCAAAGAGCACAGCTTGCTATGCTATGATTCCATTAAGGAACTCTGTGAAGAGCTCTGGGACTGAACTACCAAGGAGGCCATGTGAGGTGTTAGTTGGGATCCTGTCAGGTCTTCAGGGAATCCTTAATTTATGGGCCACTTTTAACTATAACCGTAGCTCTGACAAAGTGAGACACTTCTGCATTTTTGCACTCCTGTCTAATTGGATACCAGTATTGGTTTCTGAACACTTTTCCCAACAAACCGTGTATAATGTTTCCTCTTTGCAGGCTGGTAAAGTGTCAATGACACATTTGGGAATCAAAACTTGAACATTTCAGAAAATGCTAGTGTTTTGAAAGTCCCTTCTCTGACACACACACACACACACACACACACGCACAAATGCATGCACATGCACACATACAGACACACAAACATTCATACACAAACGAAAATGAAAATTCAGGCTTCTTTTGTCCTTGTCTAATATTATAGAAATTGTACTGATGTCTATTTCTTTCTTGAGGGATGCTTTCCTTAGGCTGATTTATTACATGTTACTTTTTTTTCTACTTAGGTCTTCTTCACTAAAAATCATCATTTATCAAAAACACTGAAATCCTTAGTATTTTTTCAAGGTAAAAACACACATAGCAAGATCCCTGTTGGCATATGAGGATGTGGAACTGCAGAAAGAGATTAAGTGATTCCCCTATACTCACATAGCATAGCAAGTCCCTAACAGAGCATGAAATAGATGTCTGAGCTCACTGCTAAAGTCCAGGAAGACACACTGAAAGGACAGGCATAGATTTGAGAGGGGAAAGTAAGAAAGTCAAGGAAAGAAAGGAAATATAACTTGAGGTTGGAGCAGACATGCATGGTGTAATGGGAAGAGGACTAGTTCCTAGAGTCAAAAGAGCTGATTTTGAGAGCCCTGCCTCTGGCAATTCCTAGCAGTGTCTTTTCATTTAAGTGACAATATCTCTAAGCTTCATTTTTCTCATCTGCAAAATGGGAATGATAAAATTTATACTGTCTCATTGGATTATATATGCAAAAAAGACACTGGCAGGACCAGGGCCAGGGATTAACTTTAATTTCGTTAATTTAGGGAACTCCCAGCTGAGAAAACTCCCTTTCCCAGTTCAAGTCAACAATTTACCTGAAACTCAAAAACTTAAACAGAGCACCAAGATGTTATATGACTTCCTGAGAGCACAAAGATGGTTTATGGCAGAAGCAAGCCTTGCCTTGAATCTAAGTCTTGCTGATTCCAAAGCTAGTTCTCAATCCATTATGCTATGCTGCCTCCCATTAAGTAAATGAAGTAGTAGTGGTGGTCATAGTGATCATGGTCATGGTGGTAGGGATGGTGTCCACCATGCCATGAGCCAATTTTTATATTAAGAGAGAGAGATTTTAGTGATATCTTATACTTTAAGGTTTATAAAATATCATTTCATTTTATCTTTGCAATATCCCTGGGAAATAGACGTCATTATCCCCATTTTTCATATGGTGAATCTGGTGCAGATAGAGATTAAATGACTTATTGTCACAAAGGGCACACAGTGCCTGAAGGCAGATTTGAACACAAAGTCTTCCCAACTCCAAGCTTAGCACTCCATCTACTATACCACCAAAATGCCTTCATTTTCATTCTTCTATCTGTACTCTCTTGATCAGCCTTCTTTGTTGAAAAAAAAAAGTTCAACATCTGCAGGGCTCTTACCCAGGGTCAAATATGAGTTCTATGGCCATGAAGCATAATGAACAGGGAGGGTAGTCTAAAAAATTTGACACCTTATGCAATAGCCAAAAATTAGTAACGTAAATTTTTTTTAACTTTATAAATCAAGCATTTTTTTCTAAAAGGACTATTGCTCTGCTAGCACTGCTGACTCCCAAGGCTCCCTTTACATGAAGACTTCATTCATTAATAATTATGTTACTTCTCTATTTCATGCATGAAAAAATTCATGGGAAAAGAAAGAGCTATCTACTATAAAGCTAAGGATATGTTAATTAACCTATGAATCCAACCACCTTCATTTTCTTACCTCCAATTGTCACTCCTCCCCTCTACATATGTCTTTTTTCTTTAATAAAATGCAAGTTGGTTGAAAGCAAGGACTCTCTCGTTTGTTTATATTTGTATTCTCAGCACTTAGCACAGAATAAACGTTTAATAAATACATTTTCATTCAAGCATACATAAAGAAACAAAGCTTTGAAAAAGCATAGTACTGACTCTTATTCAGTGTTTCCACAGTGGTCCTGTATTCACTCAAAAGTGAATTGGTGATAAATGGGTATGGCAAACACTCATTTCCCAATGAGCATTAGTCACTAGAACTACCAAAAATAACAAAAAGAATAAGCATCTCATTTCTAGCCAGTATGAAGAGCGAAAGGAATTTTGCAATAAACTACAAGAGAATGTACCATAGGTGTGTTTCTAGTAATGTTAAGCAACAATTATCAGGTAGAATGAATACTGGTCTCTCTTCTAGAAAGGCAGGTGAGAGGGTTAGAGGAATGTTTCTCAATTCTCCTGGTTATTAGGGAAAATGAAAGATTCCTTTAAAGAGTAGAAATGTTTCAAGGAGAAAAAGAAGCATCTTTAGAAGCAAAAGGGATTATTAATACATGTCAGAAGGTTGAAGAGTTTAATATGACACAAGAAGAAAGGGAATAAGGACTATGGAACACTTGGAATTCAGTAACAGATATGAAACAGTCCTTAGAGAGGAAAGCTAGTGAGTAAAATGGTTTATTATACTCCAGGAAATGACGTTTTCAATTCACAGGGTGTCAACAAAAGAGAGGTTATACAGGAAGGCTCATAGGAAAAAGACATGAAGGGTGGTGCTTGGTGACTTATGACCGAGGGATACTGAGGTAGCTATCTGTCAACCTGACAAAAATAATAGAAAAATCAATTATCTTCCCAGCACATGTGTCTAGGATGTGACAGATAGCCTCGCTAGACTTGTCAAAACTGAAAATCAGTAACCATAAATGGTGATGCACATAAGGATAAATGATAATATCCATAAAAAGCCTCAGAAGCATTGCTTTAGGTTACATTGTCCTGGACAGGTAACTGAAACCTTAGGGACACAAGCATTGCTTTATATTACCAGTTATTTTTTCCCAATCAAGTTCACACACTGAAATTTATCTGTAGCCTTCTGGATTAATAAACTCTAGGTTAAGAACATCTGTTATAGAGAAATGTACCTTCTCCCATTCCAAAGGAGGAAAACCTCTTTACATATGTGGACTACTTTTAGAAAGACACTAAGCTTTGACCCTGCCCCGGTCCTAATCTCCACTTATGATTCTAGAATAAAATGTATTATCATACAAGTGATTTTGGAAAGACCTTGAGCATAAACAGGGACATCATCTCCATCACTTTCAGGAATTGCTGGGAGTCCTTTAAAGTCTTTTAAACTGTTCATACATGACTGCCTTTTCCACTTAAATATGAGGTTCCATTTTGGACCACTGGACTCATGTTTATGACTTTTCCTGTTACTTTCACTTAAAGACCCTTAAAACAAGCATTATACTCTCATGTATTCTCCACAAATCAGTCAAAGTAGTAGAAAGGTAATCAGTTAGTCCAGAGTCAGAGTCCTGAAACCTCATTCTATTTGAGTCCTAAATTTGTTGGGGGCGTTTTATTGGACCTTTAGTCTTTGGCTACAGTTTCTTCTTTGCAACCTGAGACTAGATAAAATTTTCCCAGCTGTACCTCATCATCTTCCATTCAGCTATACTGGAATTCATTGTCATTGTTGGCCCAGCCTTACATTCTCTCTGCCATTTTATTTGTTCATTTTTAAATGGCTGGGCTTTACAGTTCTCTCTTAAGAGCTACATCTAACTGCCAGGAAAAAAGAAAGAAAGAAAAATCCTTTATCCACTCCTTTTTGTTAATGAGTAGAAGGCCTACCTAATTAAGAAGACTTTCACTGTTAAATGCACTAGGCAAAGCCTCTGGAGAGCTGCAAGGGGAGGGGGAAACTCCAAGAGTGAGAACCCTCTTTGCTGATTGCTAATTTTAGAAAGATTAATGCAGCTGGGCAATTCTTTGCAATTTGCTTATCTGATACTTTTTTTCCTCAAGATCTGCAAACCTAGCTGCTTTGAGAGTAGTTCCCTTAACTTATCTCCACATTTGAAGAGCCACTAGGCAGGATTGCACGCTAGCCAAATAATCTGTGTGAAGAGTAACTTGTTCGTTCAACATCTATACATAAATCAGCCTGTCAATTTTATCTGTAAAACCACTCATATTTCATGGAGTAATGTATGAAGAACTAGATTTGGAGTCAGGAAGGTCTGGATTCAAATTCTACCTCCAATATGTACTAGCTGTGTGACCTTGGACAAATCACTTAACCTCTCTGAGCCTCAGTTTCTTCATCTGTAAAATGAGGAGTTTGGACTTGTGGACTCAACAGACCCTCAAGTCCTACCTAGATCTAGAGCTATGATATTGTGTCACAATCAAACACGTAGACACTAATAGATTTTGTACTTTTGTCAAGTAATAAAACCTAAAATCCATGTTCTCATAAACATGAAGGTCCAAAGAAGGAATCAAGTATTAGGTAATTATCTTCTGAGTAATTGATAAAATCATTGGATCAATCATATCACACTTCAATTATAACAATGCCAATCATTCCAGCATTCCAATCTCTAACCTTACCTTTGTGGGTACTCTTTCCAATCATGAAGATCGGAACCCATCCATGTCTGCACATACCAATACTTATCCATGTCCTGGTGTCAATGTAGATAATTACTTATCACATTAAAATATTACACATTCTTTTTCTTTTTTTTGTTGTAAATCAAAGACCATTCCTAAATCAATTTTGTAAAAATTTCAGAAGACATTAGGATAATAAGAAGTTCATTAAATAATGAACTCCATTCTGAAATATGGCCTTCCTCACTGGTTTCTTTGTTTTATTTCTAAATAAGTATCACTAAAATCTACACAACTCTAAATGTAGAATTAATGGGCATTTTTGCAATTAAATAGCAAAGAATTACAGAAGTATAATATAGATAGCTATAGGTATTTATGTTTATATATACTTACATATATTTGCTTTAAATCATATTAAGACATTTGGAATATCCAATAAATGTATGTTAGATATATTTACATATGTATATACATGTTTATGTATGGAAATATGGAAAAATTCATCTATTTTCATTTTTATTTTTTTATCTAGCTTTATGTGAGTAGAAAATTATCCAAATGAAAGCTTACAATAGAGGTCAAACAGATCTCAGAAATGCTCCAGAGATGACAGCGAGAAATGCTAATTCCCACACAGGGCCTGTTTTGGTTCTACTCAAAGCCTGGATTTGGGGTTCCCCAAATTTGGATATTTATACAGACCTGTTGATATATAGCTCAAAGTACTCTACTTGCCTGCCTGAGCACAGCCAAACAGGCAAATGTCCTTATTTCCTTGTCTATATAATATAACCTCACAAAGACTCAGAGAGGGAACCACATCTTCTAGCTCTCTTCTCTGCCAAATGACTTAATAAAATTATTTCTAAAACTATTTCAGGTTTAGGCATTGTTCTCTACTGACAGTTACTAATAATATATAAAACATATCTACATTATATACATATGGCTGTTTGCATGCATAAATATATGGATATGAACCCCAATCAACTTGTGGTTAGACCAAGAACTAGAGAATAACTTGGACACTGGAAAAGCTAATATTTTTCTGCACTGAAGTAAGTTTAATTTATTCCACTTGATTCAGTATAGCCAAGGAATATGCAAGACCTTTGGATTCCCAGCATTTCATACTAACAAATAGTCTCACAGAGATTATATTCTACCCTCTCCCAGACACTTCCCCCTCACTGTAATCCATGCCATATTTCACATTCCTTCTATTTACCATATATATCAACTTCCCTCTTTCACAATAGTGACTGATGTTCATTTGCTCCTAGGACATTATCTCATAATAAATTCATGAAATTCATTTTCAGAAGAACTCGTAGAAGGGTAAAGATGCACATAGTAGGGACTTTTCACACAAATTAAGCAACTTCTTACAGCCCATTTTCAATTTGGGGGTCTTTTGGGTCAGGATCCATTTCCAGAGTCAATAGAGTACCATATATGGGGGTTTTTTTCCACATAATTTTGCAAGAGATATATAGGGAAGGAACTTTGGTATTGTTCAGTAGAGGAAGATTAATTATTGTTATTATTATTATAAGGTTATATTTTCATGTAGTCTGTATAATTTATATTATATCATTGGCATTAAAATAAATATCAAAGCTCAATGATTAGTACTTAAAATGTCACCAAAATGAAAAAACTAATCTTATTTCAACTTCTAAATGGGGCCTTTTGCCTTTGTCCTTACTTTAGGCAATGCTTTAGCGAACTAGCCACCAAGGACACCTCTCCCTCAGAGAAAGTCACTGATTACCTGAGCAGATCAAAGTGAAAGCTGAAGACCATGCAGCAAAAATATCATGGTTCTTCTACAAAATGACTAAGATTTGAAAATGTTTTACATGGTTGCACATGTAAAATCTCTATCAAAACGCTGTCTCAGGGAGTGGGAAGGAATGAGTGAGAGGGAGAGAATTTGGAATTCAACATTTTTTAAATGAATGTTAAAAATGGGTTTTGCATATAATTGTGTGAGCATCCAATTAAATGCTTTTAATAATTATAGAAGAAGTGTTAACATTGTCATTGAGGAACTCAGGAAAGCCATTGAAGGAAAGCAACAAAAGACACTGAAGTATACCATGAGAAATTGTGTTGCTGTTCTTTGATACAGACAGAGAGAGTACATTGTTGGTGGATCTGATAAGAAAAATAGTTATTGTTGACAATATATGCAACTCTAGCCCCAACCTATTAGCAGAATTGGTGTAAGTCCATAAAGAACTCACTTAAATAAGTCTTCAAAGGGTGCAATTTTACCAGTGTGGGTAACCCAGAGATTTTCCACTTAGGTTTTCTTTATTCTCCACTTTGATGTTGATCAACTAAGAAGTTTACATGAAAAAGTTATTTTTAAAAAAAACATTTATTGAACATATACCATATCTATGACACTGTACCAGATGCTATGAGAGAGCCAGATGGTAATGCGTGTAAGGCCAGGTACAAGCAGATATGGTCTATTACATAAAGGAGTTACCATCAGTATGGGAAGCATATTGTCTAGTTAGGTGGCATAGTGGATAGAGAACTGGACCTACAGTTTTAAGAAGACTTGAGTTCAAATTTAATCTCAGATGCTTAACCAGCTATGTAATCCTTTAGCTTGTCTGCCTCAGGTTTTCTCTCCTGTAAAATGGGGATAATCCTAGTACCTACCTTGCAGAATTATCGTGAGGATCAAATGATATAATTTTCAAGGCACTTAGCATAGTGTCTTGCAAACAATAAGCACTAGTTATATTATCGTATATTATATATGTTGTATATATAATATGCCAGTTATTATTAGTATTAGTTTCCTATCCCTCTCTTTCAAAAATCTGATTACATGCTTTCTCTGATTATGAAAAACTATTCAAAGATTCAGAGCTATAATGGACTTGAGGAATCATCTAATCCAACCCCTTCATTTCACAGATGAGAAAACTGAGGCCTGGAAAGGTTACATGACCTCCCTAATGTCATACACATAAGTGGGAGAGGTTGTCAAGCAAAGGAAACATGAGAAGAAGCCCTAATGACCATGGAATAAATTCCAACAATGTAAACAAATTAACAATGTAAACAAATTGGGAAACTTTTGAGAAGCTTTACTTTTTCTCTGTAAATGCATTAAGTAATGGAGGACTTTATACTGTGTCCACTCAGGAATCCCACCCACTGCTGTCCAACTTCTTGCTTCCTCATTGGTGCCTGGGCTACTTTCAATCAGCAGCAGCTATTAAAAACAGAGATCAAGCATTTGGGAACAGGATAATAATAGCCCTTACCACCTATTGATTGTTTATATCACTGACTATTTTCCATTACAACTTTTCTTCCCATGCTCTTTAAACGCCTAGAAATTTATTTATCTTTCTACTTCATCTCTGCTGTTCTATGATGTAGAAACCTGAGATACTTTAAAGTTTACAAACCATCCCTCTTTTTTTAAACCCTTACCTTCTGTATTAGAATCAATTCTGTGTATTGGTTCCAAGGCAGAAAAGCAGTAAGGGTAGGCAATGGGGGTTAAGTGACTTGTCCAGGATCACACAGCTAGGAAGTGTCTGAGACCAGACCTGAACCCAGGACCTTCTGTCTGCCTTGCTCTCAATCGACTCTCATTGCCTTCCCTCAGCAACTTCTAAAGAAGGCTCTGATGCCACAGCTCAGTATTGCACAGATTCATCTGTGGCAAGATTTTAATATATTTTATCATTTTTCTCAGGGGCAGAGGGAAAAGGCGAGACTGTCATTTCATCAATATAGGTCATTCTCAGAGTAGAAACTCTCTCCACTGATGCAAATCAACAAGTCTTCTGTAACACAGTCTTAGGGAAATGCCTGGGGACTATAAGCTATTAAGTGACTTGCTCATGGTCATAGAGCTAATACAGGCCTACCTCAGAGATATATGGGGTTTGGTTTCAAACCACGATAACAAAGTGAATATCACAATAAAATGAGTCACTTGAATTTTGGGGTTTCTCAGTGAATATAAATGTTATGCCTATTCTATACATTGGTCTATTAAGTTTGCAAGAGTATCATGTCTTAAAATGTACATAGTTAAAAATATTTTATTGCTAAATAATGCTAACCATCATCTGCACCTTCAGATCTCTGCTAGTGGAAGGTCTTGCTTCAGTGGTGATGGCTGCTGAGTGATCTGAAGGTTAGGGTGTCCGTAGCAATTTCTTAAAATGAGACAGTAATGAAGTTTGCCACATCGATTGACTCTTCCTTTTACTTGGAACACTTAGAAGCCATTGTAGGGTTATTAATTGGCTTAATTTCAATATTATTATGTCTCAGGGAATAGCGATGCCCAAGGAAAGGGAGAGAGATGACAAAACAGCAGGTCACTGGAGAAGTCAGAACACGCATCATTTATTTATTAAATTCATTATCTTATAGGGGCTTATTTCATGGCATTCCAAAATAATGATATTAGTAACATCAAAGACCACTGATCACAGATCACCATAACAGATATAATAATAATGAAAAAGTATGAATTTTATAAGTATTACCAAAAAGTCACACAGACACCATATGAGCATATGCTGTTTGAAAAATGGCACCCGTAGATTTGCACAATGCAGGGTTTCCACAGAACTTCGATTTATAAAACAATGTACACTCCCAATCCACTATACCATATCAGATGTAAGCTGAAGGATGGGGACTGTTTTATTTTTGTCCTTGTATCTCCCACACCTATCACAGTACCTGATGCATAGAAGAAACTTGATAAACCCTCTCAAGTTGCTTTTACAGGACAGGAGTTAATCCTTTTTTCCCAACTCCAAAGCTATAACAAAGTTCTGCCATATTTTAAACTATCATAAATGTTATTTAACAATAGCAAAAATGCTCTTCTGTGAAATGTGAGACAATACAAAGGAGGCATAAGGCATAAATCCTTGGTCATCCAACTGTTTAGATTTATTTGTATTTACCTGTCATTTACTAACATAGATAGTGAGGCCATTTTCTATCATTTCTAAGTAGATGACAGAAGGTAAGATTGACTCAGGTTTATGTCATTTCCTCCGAGGACTTTAGGTCACCAATCAGATTTCTCCGCCTCTATCTTTTTTGTGAATTTTCTTAGCTGGCACTCTGATCTCCTCCCCAGTGAATCTACTAGAATGTTATTCAGGTTTTGTTGTCATAAATATAGCGTCCATAACACTATATCTTGTTAAAGGGTAGGATTTGGAAGTATTCCAGTTCTGATTGGTCTTTGGCAGAAGTTCCTAAATATATCAAAGAGAGTAAGCTATTCATATTGTAAAATTCATCAGAATAAATTTCCAGCAATAAAATATAAAGCAAGATGCTATTGGTAGAGTGCTGCATGTTGTGTTACTAGTATATGTGTGTGTACAAAGTGTAAGCTCATCCACAGATTGTTAGTAATCAGCATATTAGGAGATAATAACCTAATTATCTGCTTACCTAATCGATAGTTATTATTGAGTCAATGGTACATCAAAATGACAATTCAACTTGAAAAAGTTAATAAGTTATAAAAATATATATAAAGTGCTTCTACCTATTCTTTGGTTCCAAGAATTAATCCCTCCAACTTGAAAAATCTGTGATTCTCTAAGATGTGCTAAGATACCATAATGACACTCCTGGAAACTCTCCATGTCCTACTTCATTTTTTTTTTAAATTGCTATAACCTCTATAGAGAGTTTGGCTTGAAGATAGGAACCTCTGTCCATATGTACACAGTTTCGCAGCTAACCAGGTGAGACCAAGTGTAAGTACCCATTTCCCATGACCACTATGTCCTTTAAGTCATATCATCTAATTGTGATTCCTGCTCTCATTGTCCTCTTTCAAAGGTTTTGATCAAGAGAGTAATATCTCTTACTTCTTTTTTCTTGGCAAACTTTATACCTGGGAAAGTATTGATAGCAGCAAATCTAGTTATGATTTTATTCCTAAGTCCACCTCCAAAACTACTCTTTAGTCTATCTCCATATTCCTATTGGGTCACAATTAAAGACACATTAGAAGTGATGTACTAGAAAAAGTAAAAAGGTCACTAATCCATTTGTCTTAACAGTGTCTCATAGTGAGTAGCACCTGGTATTCCCCCTCTCTCCTAGGGGAGAGAAATCAAAGATAAGCTCAAATAAAATGATTAAGATATAATCTTTACTAGATTGTCTCACTACAATCATGACCATTTGCTTTCACAATAAAATATACGTATATGGGTGGAGGAGTAGAGGTCATACTAAAGCAACCAGATTTTAAACAGAGTGAGGTACAATATAAAAAGAACTGCTTTGGAAGTCAGAAGAAGAGGATTCAAGTCCTGCCTTTGTTACTACTTGGGTCTCAGTTTCTCTATCTGTGAAATGTGAAGGCTAACCTCAAGACCCCTTCTACCTCTAAAGCTAGGATCCTATGAACCTCTACAAAAAAAAATCCATTAACAATCCATACACACTGAGATTAAGATACAGGGGAAAGAAAATAAATATAAACAGGAGGGAAGGCAAGAGAGAGAACAGAGTCATATCTCAGAAAGGAGAGAGTTTCCAAGCGGAGATGATTAACAAAGTCAAATGTTGCAGAGGTCAAGAAGAACGAGCATTTAGAAGAGGAAGCATTGATCACCTGAAGCTAAGTAATATGAAAGTCTTTCCCAAAGAGGAGGAATCTGGACCTTCTTAGAAGGAAGCAGTTTTTGCACTCTAAGAAATGGCCATATTGATCCACACAAGGCATCAGAAAATAATTTATCCAGTAAGGTCAAAGAAAGAAGAGATGAGTAGGGGTTGATGACTTCCTGCTAAAGGATATCAAGACAAATATTTCTTGAGGTGACAAATCAAGAGGTCTGCAGTTTTCCCAGGTCTTAAATGCAAGACACACTAGACAGCTTCCCAAGATTTGTCAAACCTGATGGCCTCTGGCAATTCATAAAACCACAAATGATATTGCACTGCCAGAAGAAACCTGGCAAGTATTCTTAGACATTACAAAACTCTAGACAAAAAAATCAACTTTGGAGAGAGGAGGAGCATGTTTTTATCACTTACTTGTGTTGATTAAAGATAGAAGCTTCAGGTGAGAAAGGTAGATCTAGGGAGTGAAGAACTCATTAAGAAGATGATGCCTATCTTTCACTTTATTTCCTTCATGAGTTTTGTTTGTTTCTTTATTTGTTTTAAATCCCTAACCTCTGTGTATTGGCCCTTAGGTGGAAGACTGGTAAGAGTGGGCAATGGGGGTTGAGTGACTTGCCCAGGGTCACACAACTGGGAAGTGTCTGAGGCCAGATTTGAACTTAGGACCTCCCATCTCTAGGCCTGATTCTCAATCCACTGAGCTACCCAGGTGCCCCCCATGAATTTTTTTAATTCTATGTATGATGTATCTTCTGTCATAGCATGGGGGTTATGGAAATATATATAATGCATAAAATCATTGGTATAGCCTATAACAGACCATTTGCCACCTCTGGAAGAGAGGAGGGGGAGAAAGGGAAAGAATCTAAATTGTAAAATGCCAGAAAATAATTGTAAAAAATTGTTTCTACCTGCAGTAGAAAAAAAAGAAAAAAAAAGAAAAAATGCTATCTAAGAACACAGAATTCTGGATTTCAGCTTAAAATATAGAAACGATGCAATTTTATACCTAATGATGGCTGATAAGAGTATAATTTCCTGGAATCTTGCAAATATGATTTTTTAATGGAAAAAGGAGGAGGAGGGAAAATGGCCTACATATACCTCCTAAGATAGATACCAGAAAAAGCATGTTCTAGCATAACCACCTCCTCCTCCTGGATAGTCTCTCCTCTCTGGGTTTCATGATGACATTTTTTTTTATTTTCCTTCTATTTTTATTGGGACCTTCCCCAGTAAAAATAATTTTAGTGCGTATGGGATGTTCATGGGTTGTAGGTTTTTTCTTCTTGTTGGAAGTTATTAGAATCATGGATTAATAGCTAGAAGGGAACTTAGAGGTAATCTAATCTGATCTCCACATTTTACAGATGGAGAAAGTGAGGTCCAAAGAGAAATGTCTTGCTCAAGGTCACACAGATAGTGAATGATACAGGATTTGAACCCTAGTCTTCTGATTCTGGGATTATATTCAAAATGAACTAGAAATTCTTAAAGATGCAAGTTCAACTTCATAGGCTTCAATGAATCATAGGATTAGGCTCCTGACTAAAATATGACCCCTAAAGGTCAAAGTTTATTTAAAAGGAATAAAATAGATCAAAGAAGGGGCTGATTGGCATTTAATATTATGATTATAAGTACATGAAAGGGAAGGGGTGAAAGAAATGAGTATTAACTAAACACCTACTATGTGTCAGACACCTTGCTAATTACTTTATAAATATTACGTTTTATCCTCACAACAGTCCTGGAAGGTAAGTGCTATTGTTATCCCCATTTTACAGTTGAAAAAATTGAGGCAGACAGAAGTTAAATGGCTTGTTCACCACTACAAAGCTAGTAAGTGTCAGAGGCTGGATTTGAATTCAGGTCTTCCTGAGTCCAATGCCCTATCCAAGATTCATCTCAAAATCTCATGATGCTTCACTGAAAAATGCAAGTTTTGTTTAGTGGTCTCTTCCTTTGCTTTAATTGTAGATTCCCAGTAATGAGCATGCTATGAAAGGGATGGTCTCTGAAGTGCCTTGCAAATCAAAGATTCTATGATTCCATCACTATTATTCAATCCATATCTCTCCATCTTGCTGAAAAGAATATCAAGAAGGAATTCATCAAATGCTTTGCAGAAATACAGGCATACAGTGACTATGTCCTTGATTTCATCTACCCATCCAAAAAACATCTGATTTTTCTATGATCCCAGTATCACCACAATTACCAGTGTCCTCCTGGAAAACTGGAAAAGAAGGCTGTTAAGTGATAAATGCATCCTACTGAATTGGCTCCATTGATTCCTGTATCCTCCATGAGTCCCTTAGTATTTCCCAAAATTCACTTTAATCTCTCCTGTGCCTCCACGTTGGTGTGGTCATGTTATTGTTTTGTAAATTCTGTAGTTCCTTCTCTTCCTCTCTCCTTCACAAGTGCAGCTGAAGTGAGTTTAGCACCTTTTTTACTCTAGTCTTTTATGTTAGTTTATTAATAAAACTTTATTAAATATAATATCTTAGTTATTGAATATTAATTTTAATCTCTACAGAGTATAGACTATGAAAAGTAAAAGTAGAAGAGCAGAAGGTGAAATGCCAAATGTAGGGAATAGATCATAAAGTTCTGAATGAATTAAATGCAAATAATTGGTTAAAAGATTTTAAATCATTTAGTAATTGGCTAAGAAGACCCCAATGCTTAGGGAGCTCTCCTTATCTACAGTTTAGTAGTCAACAAAGGGAAGACAGAGTAGGATAAGCATGTAACACAGTCCTCTTTCCTCCATGAAACCAAAAATGTTAGACAAATGTGAATTATCATTGCTTTATGAGCAGGCAGGGGATAGTACTTAGGGCTCAGGCCCAGATCACAGTCTTTCAGATTTTACTTGCCTTCAATAAATTGGATCCAGCCCTTTCTGCCTTCATCACAGTCTCTGCCTGGCATCATTGGATGATAGCTGGAAGGGATCTCAGTAGCATTAAAGTCCAAACTTGTTATTTTATAGATTAGAAAACTGAGACTCTGGGGTGCTCAAGGTCACATGGATCAAAAATGTCAAAGGGAAGATTCAAACCCAGGGCCTCTGACTCCAGAGTCAATGTCCTGTACCATAATGTCTTCCTTTTGTTCTTTTGGCCTAGGCATTAAAATCTTTCTTCCCTTAATCACCTAAGACACGGTAGACTTTAAGCATCATAAAGAAAAAGACCAAGTCTTATCAATGTAGCAGAATATATTACAACATTCACAAAAGAAGATACTTCTTAGTGCTTTGAGTTCACCTCTTCCTGGTACCTGATCCTACCCACCTTCCCTTGAAGCCATATCTTTGAAATTATCATTTCTCTGTGGGTAAGATCATGAAGCAATAATCTAATGATGAGGCAATAATTTCACACCAGTGAAAGTTGATACAATGCAAATGACCCTGGGATTGGGTGTTTTGCCCTTTCCAAGAGGGAAAAAATGTCTTTCTATTAGAATTTTGTTTGCTTTTCCTCTGCTTTCCTCCTTCCTTCACTGGTAATTGTGTTGGTGGGAGGCTTCATTCTGGGAGGTATCTATATATTAAAAAAGAAGAAGAGGAAGGGGGAATAGGAAAAATCCCACAGAGAAATTATATAATTTCCTATTCAGCATTCCCTGAGGTTTTACCTAAAGAAACATATCCAATATAATTACGGCTTCCAGATTTCATTTAAGAGAGCACTAGAAAGCACAATTGCTTTGTTTCCACTCTCCCCTCACCCCAGGATGCTAGTTATTTTTTTTATTGTTGCCATTGTTATTTCTCTGAAAAATGTTGCTAATTAGGAAGCTCCGCCACACCAAAATGAGGAAGGCAAAGCTGTACATGCACCTTGGGTCTACCATTCACATTGTGCTAAAATTTCCAGTGCCTTGAAAAGAGACTGAGCTTCCTATAGTTGGTTAATTGTATAGGCCCACAAAATCCCAGCAGCACTTTCAAGATGTGTCAACTTGGCCAAATGCTTTGAATCTAAAAGGATCTCAAAGCCATTCCTATAGAGCAGAGAGAACCTGCCCGAATGAACAGCTGCAAGATTGAAAGGATGGTGGACAAATTGACAGCCAGAGCAAAGCGTGCTAACTGCTGGTAGGGAAAACGACATTATTTGTTCTGCAAGAAAACTATCATAAGGAGAGGCTGGGGAAAAAAAAACGCCTGCAAGCTATATTCTGAAATGTGCAATCAAATCTCTTTTGAGTATTATTCCCCTGGGTAACAAGGTCAAGTACTACCCATGGAAAAGTCTCTCCTCAGGCTAGGAACTAAGAAGATGAAATTGTCTGCCTGGATCACTGGAAGTGTTTGGAGACTAGCTGCTGATTAAGCCAGGAGAAAACTAGGAGATGTTTTACTACCCAGACAAAGGTGCTGAGATCACGAGATGGCAGAGTATAAGATGGAAGTACGGACTCTTTAGAAAACAAGAATCAATAACCATATTTTTTAATTTGTGTAGCAGCATAAACTTAAACATGTCATTTTCTTCTCCTTCATAGTATCTTGATGGAGCTCCACAATAAGCTTGTATGATAGGTAGGACAGTTATTATCATCATTACATATTGTTAGGTAGTTAGGTGGCACAGTGAATAAAGCAATGGCCCGAAGAGGGAAAGATCTGAGTTCAAATCCTGACTCTGATACTCATTGTGTTACCCCTGGTCAAGTTACTGAACCATTCTCTGCCTCAGTTTTCTCCTCAGTAAAAGGGGACAATGATAGCATCTACTTCTCTTTCTTGTGAGGATTAAATGAGGTATTTGCCAAATACTTTGAAAACCTTAAAACATTTTTAAAATGCTAGCTGTTCTTAGTATCACCATCTTATAAAATTTATAATATAAATGAAGAAATATTTATGGAAACATTCAATGGAGGAATATCAAATCTGGATAGAAAATGTAACCCAGACCACACCTGGAGTTCCTTGCTCACTCCAGTGCAATTACAGTTTAAGAAAAATACTGGCAAGGGGGGCAACTGAGTGGCTCAGTAGATTGAGAGCCAGGCCCAGAGATGGGATGTCCTGGGTTCAATCTGGCCTCAGACACTTCCTAGCTGAGTGTTCCTGGGCGAGTCATTTAACCCCCATTGCCTAGCTCTTACCACTCTTGTGCCTTAGAACCAATACACAGTATTGATTCTAAGATGGAAAGTAAGGGTTTAAAAAAATACTGGCAAACTAAAATGCATCCAGAGAAGAAGAAGATGGTGGTGGACCTAGAAACCATCCTAGGAAGACTATTACTGAAGATACTAGGAATACTTACCGGGGAAAAGAGATGAAACGAAGGAGAGACACAAAGGCTTTCTTCAAATATTTGAAGGCCTATCATAAAGAAGACAAAAGCAAAACTATTCTTTTCTTCTTTAGAATGCAGCTCTAGAGAGCCAACAATGGACCAGGTTTTTTCACATAGTAAAGCATGTCCCCTAATAATCAGAGACTGAGTGGCCATTTGTCTGAGATGTTTTCAGAAATATTTTTGCTTTGAATGAGACATTAGAGTAGATGACCAAATTTTCTTCCAACCTTACATTTGTAGAAGAGCTAACATAGTACCTTAAAGAGGAATGATTTGGCTGGATGTGGGGGTGTGCCAAGAAGGCTGAGTCTAGACAATCTCAAGCTTAGGAATTCTAAGCTGCAGTGAGCTATGTCTATTGGGTGGCTGCCCTTAGTTCGGCATTAATATGGTGAGCCTCCAGAAATAGGGGTCACCAGACTGACTAAAGTAGTGGAGAACTGAACCACACTGGAAAATAGAGCACGTCGAAACTTCTGTTTTGCCCTGGGAATGGGCACATGAGTAGTCACTGAACTTCCAGTCCAGGCAAGACAGGGAGAACCACTCTTTAAAAAAAGAGAGAGAGAAGGGAATGGAATGGAACAGAACAGAAGGCCCTTCCTGATTCCAGGTCCAGTACACCATCCATTAAACAACCTATCTGTCATAGTGAAATCATATGAGCATTATGTGCTCCAGCAGTCTCAAGCTATTAAAAGAATCAGAGGAAGTTCTACAGTGCTTTAAGTAAGGCAGCAAGTGGGAGTGGATAGAGCACTACTCCCTTGGAACCAAGATCTGAGTTCAATATAGTCTCACATATTTGACAGCCTTGTGGCCCTACACAATTCTCTTAACTTCTGCCTGCCTCAATTTCTTTATCTGTAAAATGGAGATAATAACAGCAACCTCCCAGGATTGTTGTGAGGATCAAATGAAATGATATCCGTAAAGTACTTAACGCAGTACCTGGCACATAGTAGGCATTATATGAATGTGAGCTATTTAGCAATTTTTGTCCTCTGAGAAATGTAGAGCAGAATATGATGGCATTGGAAGTGGAAGGCATTGGAAGAGAAGGCATGGAGGGGATGTAATCTGAATTGGAGGGAAGTAGCAAGAAGACCAATGTGATGGGATGAAACTGGAACTCCCTATGAGGAAGCTTCCTCTAACAGTGGAAAACAGTACCTTATCTGCAATTAATGATCTTAAAGAGTTGCCTGGAACCTTTGGAAGTCCAGGGACACATCTTCAATATGTGGCAGAAGTAATTTGAACAGAGGTCTATCTGAATATGAGGTCAGCTCTCTATCCACCACTCCAGTGGTGTCAAATTCAAATTGAAAAAGGGGACCATTAACCATACAAAAGGATCCCTTTGTGGGCCACATGCCTACTTAGAAAACCATATATTAACATTATCTATGTTCTATTGTCTTTTAATTTACTTTGGTTAAACATTTTCCAATTACACTTTAATCTGGTTATAGTTATTTGATACCTCTGTGCTATACCACACAAAGTGAAAAACAATGTGAAATAAAGCCTGGAAAAGCAGTTGGAACTTTTGGCTGTTTAAAGAACGAACAAAGGATCATAGATTTTATTCCAGAGGTGATACACAGCCACTGGAGCTTTTTGATTCAAGCATTGCTATGTTCACCAAAGCTGGCAAAGTTCTGTACTAAATGTCACTCAAGAACCCATTATTCAGTTCAAATACCACCAATCTACATTCTTATAAATTGAGTTGCTATAAATAAACAACCTTCCCCATTTAGTATTTACTTATTAACTATCAATGACACCCAAGAGCAAGGAGTAAACAAACTGATGAGGCCTCTATGAGCAACCAAGATGGTTTATGAGAAGCTCTTAAAATGAACTCAGCTTTTTGCTATAGGCATAGGTTCTGCAGTTGAACTTGATCTCCCAATAGATACCATAATAAATCTTTGGGTGCTTTTATTTCCAAGTAAGGGAGATTAAGGTAGAGATACAACATGTTTAAAAAGCGTTAAAAGTCTAACTTTTACTTTATTTCATTTAATTTCACTTTGATTCACTTTCCTTTGAGAGGAAGTTTAGCATAGAAGACTCTAAATAAGAAGACCTAGGTTCAAGTTTTGGTTCTTCATCTTATTAGTTGTAGGACTATGAGTATCACAATCTCTCTGAGCCTCAGTTATCATCACAATAGGTTGGTCACTGTCCTTTGTACTCAAAGACAACCAAAATGACACCATTGAGTGGAGCCTTTTGACTGGTGAATAAATTGGATTTAAGTGAGACAGAGTTGCACAAAGCTGTCAGCTTCACTCTCTCTTTGAGAGTCATGCAAGTCCAAAAATCAAGATGATGATGACTGCAGTGTGGATGGCCTTGGTTTCTTCATTATCTAACCAAGCTCTAAGGGAGGTGGCAGTGGGGGAGAGGAGCCAAGATGGCAGCTTAGGAGCAGCAAAAGCTGAAACTGCTCTGACAATCCTTCCAATTTTTTAAAAACACCTCAAAATAATAGGAGTCAAAAACCAAGCTCCAAGAGCTTCACAGCATCTTCTTCCGTCACCTATATGGTCAGAACAAATTGTTCTCATCTATTCCTTGCCTCAAGGGAAAGTTTTCATATGCCTAGGGTAGATATTCCCCTAATTCACCAACAGGTTTGAGGCCCATTGGTCACCACCTGGTCTGGCCCTCTTGTCGAGACAGTTTATTGGGGTGCAGCTTCTGTACATGCTACAGCTTCTTGAAGTCATAAGTGAGAACTAGATGGCAGGTGAACACAAAGGAAGGAAAACAAGCTTGAAAAAGATTCAGCAAGTCCTCATACCAGAGGTACTAATCTTCTCTTGAATACCTAATACACTCTACAATTGGGTTCCTAATATTTGTAATAGCATTAGTAACAATGGGTTGCTAATTTTTTTTAATACCTACCTCATAGGGTTTATTGTAAAGAAAACACTTATATGTATGTAGTCTAGTATTATTTAGTCCCAATCTGTTATCTTTAATGACCTTAAAGCACATGGGTGCTTGCCATTTTGCCTATCTATAAAAGCAAAGTTGTTCTCAGAACGAGCTTGAAATAGTTATTTTGATTGTATGTTCCTTCCACTGGTTGCCTGAAGGTCATGAGGCTTCCTATCATGCACGTAACAAAAATGGGCTCACTTAAATTTGAGATGCTTAAGTAAATGAGCCATGTTATACTCTACTTTGTTAATACGTGATGAAATGGTTAGCAAGTTCATCATTCAATGTAAGCAGATTCACTTGATTAGAAGAGACTGGCTGTTTCTCCTTAATTGTGATTTGTATAATAAAATATACTTTGTACTTTTCTGGAAATTCTGATGAGAATGTTACAAATGATTTTTTAAAGTACTAATTGGAGAAAGTAATGGACTCTTTGAACTATACCTATGATTTCACATGGTCTGCAACTTATTGTCTTAGAGAGTTAAATCATGTTGAATATGTCAGAGGCTGGACTTGAATCCAGGTCTTTCTGATTCTGAGGCTCAATTTCTAGCCACCACATCCATGCTGCCAAGAAAGGAGATGATGGTTGTATAGCATACCACTGGGGATGCATGATGGAAGGACCCTTTTCCCTGAACTCCATACATACACATTTCAAAACAGGCACAAATATCCTCTGGCTTCTTCCCACTGGCTCTGAGAATTCTTTTGATTGCCTGTTGAGATAGAGCACCAAGGACATAAAAGGGGAGCCATTTCTCAGCCCTTTCCTTCATGAGCTTGACCGTCTAGTACAGTGATGGCAAACCTTTTAGAGATGGAGTGCCAGCTCCTGCTTTCACCCCACCCCACCCCTCAGACCATGTGCCACACCCTGGCCCCCCACTTCATACACTGGCTACCCCTCTTTACCCCAGAGAGAGGAGGGAGGAAGCACTCCCATTGAGCTGCTGGACAGAGGGGGAGGTAATCAGAGGCACATGTGGAGAGTGGCTCAAGTGCTCCACTCCCCTCCAGCTATGTACTACATTATGAGTTATGATGCCCTCAAACCTAACTCCTTCCCAAACCCACTCCGGGAATCATCTTCCCCACAGACTCAACAGGCTGCTATATGAGCTGCACCCTTACATGACATGTGACTATCCCCCCACAACCCCTGCCAGTACCTTATCCCAGACAAGAGAGGGAAGAAGCACTTCCATTGGGCTGCTGGTGGAGGGGCAGGGGAAGTAAGGAATGTCCTCAGGAACATGGAGAGGGGGAAGGGAACAGCTCTACCTGGAGTCCCTCTGGCTTTCAATTAACAAATTGTGGTGGGCAACTAAAGGTATGCCCATAGAGAGGACTCTGCATGCCCCTTTTTGCACATGTACCATAGGTTCACCATCACTGTTCTAGTATATCTGTGGCATTCAACATTCTCTATGGTTTATATATGGTCTCCCTTTCCATCCTCATTTTTTTGCCATTATCTATCTCCTCGTTTCCTCATGCTGAGGCCAATTGGATTATTAGCTATCTCCAAACACATTTCCACCAACATGTCATTGCAATCCTCTCCACTTAAAATGTCTCCACCATTCTCTGCCTATTGAAATCCTAAGCATCTTTCAAGGTTCAGCTGAAAAACTACTTCATCCATATAGTAATCTCTGATTTCCCTACGAAATGAATTCTTCATTTTCTGAACTGTCATGAAACTTGTAATACTCTATTTTGTATCTTAGTTCAGTTATATATCCTATACCTTGTTAAACCTAAAACTATTTCCTTTATGCCTTATAAAATAAGTGCTCGATAAATGCTTGAATAAAGGAATGAATTCTTTCCCACCCAGTAAAACACACCTTTAGGTGGCATAATATCAAATTATTTTTTAGTTACTTTGAACAGTAAAGTTTTCCATAAAACTCCCAACACCCAGTATTCTTTTTTTAAACATTAATATTTATTTTTTAGAAAAATTAACATGGTTACATAATTCATGCTCTTACTTTCCCCTTCACCTCCTAAGCTCCACCCCCCCATGGCTGATGCATATTTCCACTGGTTTTAACATGTGTCATTGATCAAGACCTATTTCCAAATTGTTGATAGTTGCATTGGTGTGGTAGTTTAGAGTCTACATCCCCAATCATGTCTGCCTCAACCCATGTGTTCAAGCAGTTGTTCCTCTTCTGTTTCCACTCCTGTAGTTCTTCCTCTGAATGTGGTTAGCATTCTTTTCCATAAGTCCCTTAGAATTGTCCTGGGTCCATTAGATTCTATTTTACCACAGTGTATTGGTCTCTGTGTACAATGTTCTTCTGGCTCTGCTCCTTTCACTCTGCATCAATTCCTGGAGGTCTTTCTAGTTCACATGGAATTCCTCTAGTTTATTATTCCTTTGAGCACAATAGTATTCCATCACCAGCATATACCACAATTTGTTCAGCCATTCCCCAATTGAAGGACATACCCTCATTTTCCAGTTTTTTGCCACCACAAAAAGCTCCGCTATAAATATTTCAGTACAAATCTGTTTATCTATGATCTCTTTGGGGTACAAACCCAACAATGGTATGGCTGGATCAAAGGGCAGGCATTCTTTTATAGCCCTTTGAGCATAGTTCCAAATTGCCATCCAAAATGGTTGGATCAATTCACAACTCCACCAGCAATGCATTAATGTCCCAATTTTGCCACATCCCTTCCAACATTCTTTACTCACCCTTTCTATCATTTTAGCCAGTCTGCTAGGTGTGAGGTGATACCTCAGAGTTGTTTTGATTTGCATTTCTCTAATTATTAGAGCTTTAGAACACTTTCTCATGTGCTTATTGATACTTTTGATTTCTTTATTTGAAAATTGCCTATTCATCTCCCTTGCCCACTTATCAATTGGAAAATGGCTTGATTTTTTATGCAGTTGATTTAACTCCTTGTATATTTGATTAATTAGACCCCTGTCAGAGTTTTTTGTTTTAAAGATTTTTCCCAGTTTGTTGTTTCCCTTCTGATTTTGGCTACATTGTTTTTGTTTGTACAAAAGCTTTTTAGTTTGATATAATCAAAATCATTTAATTTACATTTTGTAATTTTCTCTAACTCTTGCTTGGTTTTAAAATTTTCCTTTCCCAGATATCTGACAAGTAAACTATTCTGTGTTCACTTAACTTATTTATAGTTTCCCTCTTTATATTCAAGTCATTCACCCATTCTGAATTTATCTTGGTGTAGGGTGTGAGATGTTGATCTAAACCTAATCTCTCCCATATTGTTTTCCAAATTTCCCAGCAGTTTTTGTCAAATAGTGGATTTTTGTCCCAAAAGTTGGGCTCTTTGGGTTTATCATACACTGTCTTGCTGATGTCACTTACCCCAAGTCTATTCCACTGATCCTCCCTTCTGTCTCTTAGCCAGTACCATACCCTTTTGATGACTGTTGCTTTATAGTACAGTTTAATATCTCGTACTGCTAGGCCCCTTTCCTTCACATTTTTTTCATTATTTCCCTTGATATTCTTGATCTTTTGTTATTCCAGATGAACTTCATTATAGTTTTTTCCTAATTCAGTAAAAAAGTTTAAGGTAAAGGGCTTAAGCAAAATCCTTTGGGCCTCAAATGAGAAAAAGAAGGCAGGAGTGGCAATTATAATTTCTGAAAAAGCCAAAGTAAGAATAGATATGATTAAAAAAGACAGGGAAGGTCATTACATCCTGATTAAAGGCAGTATAGACAATGAGGAAATCATGATCGCCACTCCTGACTTCTTTTTCTCATTTGAGGCCCAAATGATTTTGCTCAAGCCCTTTACCTTAAACCTGTGTATGTCCACCCACCTCATATGTGTTTCTTGTAGACAACAGGTGGTAGGATTTTGGTTTCTAATCCACTCTGCAATTTGCTTCCTTTTTATGGGCGAGTTCATCCCATTCACATTCAGAGTTATAATTATCAGTTGTGTATTCCCCAATATTTTGGTATCCTCTACTGATTCTACCCCTTCTTCTTACACTATTTCCTTAAAAACCAGTGGTTTGCTTTATGCCAGTAACCTTTGTCCCCTCCCTTGATTTACTTCCCTTTCTAGCCCCTCCCTTATTATTCCCCTCTTTTTATTTTTAAGGCCTAATGAATTCCATCCCCCTTCTTCTCCCCTACCTTTTTTGACCTCTCCACTCCCCTGTTCCCCTTGGTTTATCCCTTCTGACTTTCTCAGTAGGGTTAGATAGAATTCTGTTTCCCAATAGATAAGTCTACTTTTCCCTCTCAGGGTTAATTCCACTGAGCGTAAGGTTTAAATATTACCTCTTAATGCTCTCTTCCTCTCCTTCTTATAATAGTATTCATCCCTTCCCCTTCCCATGCCCTCATTGTGTGTAATAGATTATCCTATTTTTCTTCTTCATTCAAGTTTCTCTTGATATCCTCTACTATTCACCCCCTCTCTTTCCCACCCTCCATATCATCTTAGACCATTTAGTATTCCAACCTCTCCCTATGAATAATTCTTCTGATTACTATAATAGTGAATACTATAATACTGAATAGAGTTCACTATAGAGAATTACATATAACATTTCTCCACATAGGAATACAAATAATTAGATCTTATTGAAGCCCTTAAAGAGGAAAATTTTAAAAATATGAGTTTTCTTTCTTTCCCCTCTGTTTCTTATTTACCTTTTCATGTTTCTCTTGGTTTTTGTGGTTTGTTATGGGGGTAATTTGAGGAAAGGTGTTTGGGATAAGGGACTTGAAAGGAGGATGTTGGAGACTTGGTAAGTGGATAAATTAGGCTTCAGGTAGGCTGGGATTAAAGGAGATTCAAGGTATAATAGGACTGAAGTCAGGAGTATAACACAAAAGGGAAACAGAGATCTTTTGGGAGAAGAGAAGTTAAACAAAACAGATTAACACTGCAGGCTTACAGACTGGGACTTAGACTCAAACACAAGCTGAGGGTAATAGACTAGACTGAAATTAACAAACAGGCTTTAGTTAATTTCACAGGAAGAGACCTATTTTGAAGTAACACCTTCCTTCAAGATGGATGCCCCAGCTTCCCTCTAAACCCAGAGTATGTTGTCTCTTTCCCTCTTCTTCCCTCTTGTTAACTAACAGACAAATTACACTAAATAGGACTATTGAAACACAAAGGGTTTATTTATTTGAAGGATGTTGTTAGGAAGGTGGATTAAAGGAAAGCCCTATCAGTTACCTCAGGAACCTCAGGTGGGGAAGGGAAGTAAAGATGGAATCTGAGTAAGGACCTGCCTTAAACTCAATTTACAAAATGCTATCTAAAGGGAATAAATGATGATTTGATTAAATTATAGATAATGCTGCCAGTTAGATAACTCTTCACAGATTTAACTCCTCTCTAATTTCTCTCCTTATAAACTCCACAGCCACTAAGGTAAGGGAGGGAAGGCAGGGTGGTATTAGGAAAGGAAGATATAAAGGGTCTATCTAAAATAATAATTTCTTAAGTAAATATATCAATACTAGGCTAAATTTCAATATTGAAGCTAGATAATCTAAGAGCTCGCTCATTGACTACCTCCCTCCACGGAAGATCCAGTCAACTGCCTCTCTCCTCAAGATTCTAAGAGCCCAACTGCTTTTGGAACTCAGCCAAAGCTAGAAAACTATATCCCCCCAATTCTGTATACTACAGGTTGGATATTGAACTTTCCATTTAGTCCTGGTCTTTTCTGTGCAAATACTTGGAAATCTTCTATCTTGTTGCATGCCCAAACTTTCCCCTGGAAGTACATAGTCAGTTTTGATGGGTAGATGATCCTTGGTTGTAGACCCAGTTCTCTTGCCTTTCTGAATATCATATTCCAAGCCTTGCTGTCTTTTAGTGTGGAGGCTGCCAGATCCTGTGTGATCCTGATTGGTGCTCCTTAATATCTGAATTGTTGGGGGCAGCTGGGTAGCTCAGTGGAGTGAGAGTCAGGCCTAGAGACAGGAGGTCCTGGGTTCAAACCCAGCCTCAGCCACTTCCCAGCTGTGTGACCCTGGGCAAGTCACTTGACCCCCATTGCCCACCCTTACCAATCATCCACCTATGAGACAATACACCGAAGTACAGGGGTTTAAAAAAAATATCTGAATTGTCTCTTTCTGGCCATTTGTAAATTTTTTCTTTTATTTGGAAGCTCTTCAATTTGGCTATTATATTCCTAGGGGTTGTCTTTTCTGGGTCTAGAGTAGAGGGTTATCTATGGATCCTTTCAATGTCTATATTGCCCTCTTGTTGTAGAACTTCAGGGCAATTTTGTTGAATAATTTATTTTAGTATGGAGTCCAAATTTCTATTAATTTCTGCTTTTTCAGGAAGACCAATGATTCTCAGATTGTCTCTTCTAGACCTCTTTTCTTGGTCTGTCACTTTCTCGTTGAGATATTTCATGTTTCCTTCTATTTTATGAGTCTTTTGACTTTGTTTTATTTGTTCTTGCTATCCTGAGAGAATATTAGCTTCTAATTGCTCAATTATAGCCTTCAGAGACTGGTTTTCCTTTTCAATCTGGTCATTTCTGGTGTTCAATTTGCTTATCAGTTCATTTGATTTCTGAGCCTCACTTTCCAATTGCAAAATTCTCCCTTTTAAACTGTTATTTTCTTGCCAGATCTCTTCCATCTTTCTCATCATCTCAGATTTGAACTCTTCAGCAGCTTGTGGCCAGTTTTCATTATTTTGGGAAGGTTTGGATATGATTACTTGTTTGTTCTCCTCTACTGTTTGCTCTGTTGCCTGGATTTTATCTGTGTAAAAGTTGTCAAGTGTTACAGATTTCTTCTTGATGATCTTTCTCTTTTGGGATTCTTGTGGATGGCTTGCCATTTTGAGCCTCGTGCCCTCTCAGGTTTGTCGTCACACCCAGTGTCTGTGCTCTTTAGGCTCCTGAGTCTCAGGTCTAGTTGTTCTCAGGGTCAAGCCTCCTGGTGGTCCCCTTGCTTGTTCCTCTGCTCGAGGATCCTTTAACAGTCTCAGGGTGCTGCTTCCACAGTTGTGCACCCCTCTATACTGGGTCCCCACTCAAGGTCCTCGCCTGTGCTCAGGATCGGAGTCCTCGCCTGTGTTCAGGATGCGTGTCTGCTCTTGCGTCCACGCCCACACTGATGCCACAGACTCAGAGTCTGTGTTCAAAGTCAGCGTGTTCTTTAGCCTCTTAGGTTCTTAAGTCTTACTGCTCTCAGGGGCAGGCCCTGGTGACCACAGGTAGCTACCAAGGACTTAATGCGTGCCCCAAACTTGCTCTGACTCTTATGAGCTGGCTTTGGCCCTGTAGGTGGTGTGGGGTGGGGGAGGGGGTTGCTCAGCTTGTGTTTTAGTGAGAGCTGTTTCACTCTTTTATAGCATGGAAATGCCCCGATTCCTCGTACCTCTAATGCTGGGCCCTGTTGTGGGGTCCCTTTGTTCCTCTGGATTTGTTTTTATGTCTTCTTTAGGAGTCCTATATGTTTTTCGATTAGGAGAGGTTAAGGAGCTGCTTTTTACTCTGCCACCATCTTAACCAGGAAGTCCCACCCAGTCTTCTTGATGGCATCAACACTAGTTAGGTTGATGATTATAATACAAAGGTGATGTCAAAGAAAGCTATCTTTTTTGTAAAATAGAATCCTTGAGAAGCAAAAACAATCAGCATTTTGTATGACTGCACATGTAAAACCTATAGCAAATTGCTTGCCTTCCAAAGAGGGGAGAGAGGAGCAAGAAAGTGAGATAATTTGAAATTCAAAATTTTAACAAATGAATCGTAGAAATAATTATTTCATTTAACTGAGAAAATTTTTAATTAAAAAAGTTTTGGCAACCCTTTATTTAAGTGTCCCTAAAAGAAAAGGTTTTAATTTCTGCAAGGTGTTTTTTTTTTACTATATATGAGAAATTAGCAATATAAAATCTGGTATACAGAGCTTTCAACTTTAATCCAACTAATTATGCTAAATTTCAATAGACAGGATGAAAAGATATAATTACCATACTCTAGAAATTTCAGTGGCTCCCTATTGATTCTAGTGTAAAGTAGAAACCCTCTGCCTGGTCTTTTAAAGAACTCCACTATCTGACTCAAACTATCTTTCCAGAGTTATTTTTCTTTACTCTTCTTCACCTCTGCAGTGTTCCAGACAATTGAGCCTATTTACTGTTTCTCATATAGCACATTTTACTTCCTGTCTGCATGCCTTTGCATGGACTATTCCTCATCTTTGGAATGCACTCCCTTCTCACCTTCCTCTATTAAATGCCTAGTTTCCTTCAAAGTCTTTTTTTATTTCTCCCGTTTTTAGTACTTCCCAAATTTCTTTGTATTTGCTCTGCATATATTTAGTACTTACACAGTGCCTAATACATAGTAGTCTGTTAATAATAATTTTCAATTGAATTGAATTATATATGTTATTTCCTTGGCATACTAGCTCTTTAACCAATGTCTTTCAATGTCCTTCATGCCTGGAATGTTCTCCTTCCTCCTTTGTACTACTGACTTCCCTGATTTCCTTTAAATCCCTACTAAAAATCCACCTTCTATAGGAAGCCTTCCCCAATCCCTCCTAATTCTAGTGCCTTCCCTCTGTTGTTTTCTAGTTATTCTGCATATAATTTGTTTTATATGTATTTGTTTGCATGTTGTCTCCCTCATTAGATTGTAAGCTTCATGAAGGCAGAGACTGTCTTTTGCCTCTTTATATATCTCCAACACTTAGCACAGTGCCCGACACAAAAGAAATATTTAATAATTGATTGATCAAGGACCAGGACTACTATCATTTTTATCTCTGTATTCTCAGAATTTAGCACATTGAAGGTTTTTAATAAGTACTTACTGGATTGAACTAAATGGAAAATATTCAAACCCTTTAGTTTTAATTGAAAGATGAATATGAGATTATGTAATTAATTAAAATCAATATGATTTCTGTGTTAATCATTCAACAATTTTTCAATATTTTCATTTGTTTTTGTTTGGGGCATTTTGGATACATCTTCAATGAAAAGTCATCATGGCCCACAGATCAGGGATTGGCAACTCCTGATCTGTTTCCTGTGCAGTTCCTCAATTTGAAGAATAGTCTTGCTTTGCCCATTAAGACATGTTGAAGTCTAATAAATACAGTGTGATTCTTCGAGAATGCAAAAGTCAAAAGGAACTAGACATGTTTCTTACAAACAATGGAAAATCATGATATAACATGGTAGTCATGAGATCAGTTTTATAAACTTAATTCTTGAATGTGATAATCTGCTCCCTCAGAGTCAGTCTAAAGATAATGTCTTGTTCTCTCTTCCAGCAAAAATACCACCAAAACACATTTGCAGATGCATGATGAGAAATTCTTGAATATTTGGGCAAATTCATTCTGGATAATGGATTGCAGTAGTCTACCCAATGAGTTTTCTTGTGAAGGAGACAGCAAGATCCTCAGTGTCTTTATAAAGAGGAAGAAGAGAGGTAGCAGTAGGATAGGCACAGCAAAGGAAGAATGTCAGTGGGCGATAAGCACCATGAAAATGGGGTTTGGGGGCAACAGCTCAGGACAAGGTGAAGGAGCAGGATGGGTGAAATGGAGGACTATTATGGGGAAGCAGAATGTACCTGATTATCAGTGCACAGGATCAAAAGTCCCCTTTGCCTTAGGCTAGTTAGGTCTGGGCAGCTGGGTGGCTCAGTGGATTGAGAGCCAGGCCTAGAGACTGGAGGTCCTAGGTTCAAGTCCGGCCTCGGACACTTCCAGCTGTGTGACCTTGGGCAAGTCACTTGACCCCTATTGCCCACCCTTACCACTCCTGGGCTAAGGATGGTCCCTAGCCCGGATAAAAAAAGGAGGAGGGTTGGGCGTGGGGCTAGCAATCCCACCCTGTAAAAACTACATCTGCTAAAGAAACTGCAACCTAAAGTAGGGGCAGCTGGTCTAGCTCAGTGGATTGAGAGCCAGGCCTAGAGACGAAAGGTCCTAGGTTCAAATCCGGGCTCAGACACTTCCCAGCTAGGTGACCCTGAGCGACCCATTGCCTACTGGTTGTGGCCCTATGCTCCTAGAATGGAGTCCCAGGATAAAAAAAAAAAAGTTAGGTCTCTGCCCTTTTGTAAAGTACTTGACAACTTTCAAAGTATTTTTTCATTCATTATATCAGTTAATCCTCAAAATAACACAATGAAGTAGCAAGCCATGGTACCTATTTTGAAGGTAATAAAACAGCCCCAAACAGGTAAATTGGTAGCTTATCCAAAGTCAAAAAGCAGTGAAGTGGCAGGGCAAAGACTAGCACCCAAGTCTTTCTCCCTCATGGTCCCATATTATTTCCAATCTACTTTATTGCTTTCTGTTTCTATCATCTTAGTTTGAACCATTGCCACTAAAGTCTAACTTAGAGACCTCCTAGTTAGTCAATTGTGAAATTCAGCCTACCTTCACAAGGCTAAAGTTTTCATCCCCAGAGTTCCTCCCTGAAAATAGCCAATCTCTCCAATGTGCTCCAACCCCATGATTTCAAGAATTTAAGAAAATAAAAAAGCTACTTCACTGAAAAAAGTAGGGAACCCCCTGACCTACTTGCTCTCGGGCCCAAAGGAAACTCAAAACTTCCAATACACCAGAGGATACAGGATGATTGGGAGGGAAAAAGAGTCCCTAAAGGCAGCATTTTTCCATCAGCCTCTGTTTTCTCTTAGAATCCCAAAAATCATTAGGGAAGCACTGCAGGACTTGGCAGGATGCATGAGTATGTGACAAGCAAAAATGAACTATTAACACAAAGATGGAATCTACTACCTGGACACAGGAAGACTCAAGGACATAAATCCTGTGCATTGTAGTCAAGGTTCTGAAAACCACATATCATCATCACTGGCATGCATTTGAATATTGTGCCACCCTATTTATTATTATCATCTGGAAGTTTTGAGGCTTAACTTTAGCCCATGCATATTGACTTTCCAAAAAGTAAATATCTATATGCTTTAAAGAATTGAATCTTCTAGCATTAAACATATTTTTTACATCCTTCCCTTTTTTACAAATGTGGAGGTCTTGTGGATATGGAACACTGAATGTACTATCAGAATTCATTGACGGACTACTTTATTTTGCTAAATTGATTTTTTTCTCACTTCATTTTCATTTTTTGTTATAAACAGCTCACTGCATAGAGTAGGGGAGACATTTATTGGGAAACTAAAGTAATGTTTTAAAAAAGAGATCATTTTAATTAAGTGTGAATTTAAATTTTTTGTTTGTCTTTTTAAAGTATAATATAATAAAAAAGAGTACTGTGCCTAGAATCAGGGAAGAGCTTTGTGATCTTAGTCAAGTCACAACCTTTCTGCTACAACTTCAGGCAACTCCTTAAGACTTCACTCCTATGTCATAGACAAGTTGCCATCATGATTTGCGTGGGTAGAAGAGGTTTGCTTTCTAACTGATAAAATCACCAGTCCTGGAAATAATATCAGGTTGACAATAGAATGATTAATTTTTTTCAGCTTCAGCAATCCAGAGACTCTCCTAAGACATGGAAGAGTTGTGATTTGATAAATAGAGCACTCACACTGTTGAAACCTCAGGGCACTGAAATCTTGAGCATTAAAAAGTACCCACTGCACTTTCCCACTCTCATATTGAACCCTAGGTTACAACCTATCTTGTCTGCCCTTGGTCTACACTCTCTACATGTAACAGCTTCCTATGGCAATCCACTGACCCCAACAGCCTGGAAAAATGCACAGTGAGCAGAGAATCAGTAATCTTTGCCATCCACTAACTCCATCTCTTTCACAGCATTAAAAATTTTGGAGTCACAATCACCCCTGCTATAAATAGGGTCATGTGATCAAATAAACTATATTTATTTAATTACCATATGTCATCCTGTTGTGTCAACAATTCATTGCCATGGAAGGGGGGAAGGCATATAAATTTATTCCATTTTATCTGTTTTCCCATTTTTCTTAATATTATCTCCTTTTTTCCCTTTAGTTTTTTATATATTTATAGATACATATATATGTATATATACACACACACACATATATCTTGACATTTCATCCTATACAGTTTGTCACTGTTCCCTCTTAAGTAAACCTCTTCTAGTTAGAAGAGGGGAAGGCAACTAGGCACTTTAAAAATATTATTTCATTCAATCCTTACAACAACCCCACAAGGTAACTGCTATTATTGCCCCCGTTTTACAGTTGAGGAAACTGAGGTAAATAGCATTTAAGCAATTTACCCAGGATCACACAGCTAGTAAGTGTGTGAACTCATATTTGGACTCAGGTATTCCTGACTCCAAAGCCAGTGCCCTATCCACTGCATAATCTAGCTTCTAGAGAGGAGTAATGGGGAAGAAGGCTAGAAAGACAGGAAGGGGTCCTGATATGGCAACCTTTCCTTGCCAAAGAGAGGAGTTTCTAATTTATCCTAAAGGTAACATGAGCCACTGAAGTTTATTGAGCAAAGGAGTAACATGGTCAGAGATGCACTTAAGGAAAATCATCTTGGCGGCTGTAAAGAGGGTAGACAGGAGTGAGGAAACGTTTGAGTTAGGGAGACTATATTAGAAGGTTAAACACAATAAAGGTGAAGATGTTTGAACTAAGGTGATGGCCGAAGTAACAGAGAACTGGGAACATGCACAAAAGACATTATAGACATTAAGCAGATTTGGCAACTCCTTCAACATGTGGATTAAAAAAAGAATGAGACTGAGGATGAAAAGGAAGTTTTAAGCCTGGATGAGTAATAGAGAAGTTCAGAGGAGGGGCAGAGAGATGATCAGTTGTTAAGATTCTTCTTCTTTATCTTCTTCTAATTATTCTTTTTCTTCTTCTTTGCTACCTTCTTCCTCCTCTTCACAAAAGCTATGGTCTCCTGTTTTTGACATGTTTGAATTTGCCTCTCCCTAGAAACTGTGGCTCCCCCTCTAGTCCCCAGGTTCCCCAAATGGTGCCAGAAAGAACAAACACCTTTAGCAACTATTGCAAACTCAAAGGATCCGCCAGCCTCAGCCCCCCTAACAGCAGGCATTGTAAGGATATCCTACTATGCCCAATCTGCTTCAAGATTCTTGTACAATTATTGGTGGCACTCCAGGGGTCTGAGTTTTCTTCCTGTAACTCTCTCTATATAGATATATATCTATACATTTCCAATATATTGTAGCAGATGCTACTGGATGAACATGATTCCTGAATTGGGCTGCTTGCAAAGTGCCATTATCATACCTCCCAAAGTGCCAGACCTAAAGGTAACTTCCCATCCTTTGTAGAATCACTGCTGGGCAAATACAAGTATCTTAATTACCACCTGACTTGTCCTCATTTGAGATCTACAGATACAGATTTTCTTGGGCTTTTAAAAACTGCAGTTTTAAGCTCTGTAAACATAGAACTTATTAACCCAGATGGTGTTAATTTAATGTGGTGCTCTACTTAGCAACAATTTTTCCATTGCATTAAACAGGAGTCAATTTCTTAGGCAAAACTCTCCTAAAGTTCCGCACTGAGCAGCTCTTTCTAGTAGTGGCAACCAGCATCTTATGTAGATGAGATCATGGAGATGAATTAAAACCCCTCTAGAGGTAAAATGATGTAGTAGAAAGAAGCCTGTCTCTCGCACATCTGCCTATGACTGGAGGGCCAGAAGTCATTAAGGAACAACTTTATTCACACTCAGTCTCAACATCATCGCTGTGAGTGTTGATTGCTTCCCAGTAAATACAACCACAGCCCATGTCACCTGTAACTGATTGCCGCATATTGTCCTGTGTTCCTATTGTTTTTATTTATAATGAAAATCAGAGCTTAGATTTTCATCAGCCTCCTCAGGACTGCTTGAAGAGTTTCTTTCTAAGCTTGTGAGATTTTTTTCCTCCACGAGACTTTTTTTGGTTTTGTTTTCTAAAATGCACGAAGGTTTCCTTTCCTTCAACAAGCATTTATGAGAGTGTGCAAGAAGCATATGCTGAGTGCCAGGGTTCAGAAAGGGTTGATTTCCATTGAGGGGATACAACATCCACAGAGATAAATAAGTATATTTTGAAGAGGAGAGAGTACTAAGAATAAGATATATCAGAAACCCTCCTATTGAATAGAGCAGGGGTTGGCAACCTTTTTGGCTGTGAGAGCCATAAATGCCACATTTTTTAAAATGTAATTTCGTGAGAGCCGTACAGTGCTCACAGTGCGCGCTCCTGTAACAGTGCCTGAAAAAAAATGGACTTTATGGCTCCTGCATAAAGAGCCATATCTGGCCCTCAAAAGAGCCAGATATGGCTCGAGAGCCATACGTTGCCGACTCCTGGAATAGAGCCTTGCATGAAGCAAAGGATAGGGGTGAAGAGTGAGTATATTCCAGGCATGGAGTTGTATAAATGGAGATTCTGAACCTTGGGCTGTATCCTCCATAAGTCCCTTAGTATTTCCCAAAATTCTCTTTCATCTCTCCTGCCCCTCCATGTTGGCGTGGTCACGTTATTGTTTTATAAGTTTCGTAGTTCCTCCTCTTCCTCTCTCCTTCACGAGTGCAGCTTGTGAGTTTAGCACCTTTTTCACTCTAGTCTTTTATGTTAGTTTATTATTAATAAAACTTTATTAAATATAATATCTTAGTTATTGAATATTAATTTTAATCTCTACAGAGTATAGACAATAAAAAGTAAAAGTAGAAGAGCAGAAGGCCAAATGCCAAATTTAGGGAATAGATCATAAAGTTCTGAATGAATTAAATGCAAATAATTGGTTAAAAGATTTTAAATCATTTAGTAATTGACTAAGAAGGCCCCAATGCTTAGGAAGCTCTCCTTATCTACACTTTAGTAGTCAACAAAAGGTAGACAGAGTAGGATAAGCATATGACACAGTCCTCTTTCCTCCACGAAACCAAAAGTATTAGACAAATGTGAATTATCATTGTTTTATGAGCAGGCAGGGGATAGTACTTAGGGCTCAGGCCCAGATCACAGTCTTTCAGATTTTACTTATCTTCAATAAATTGGATCCAGCCCTTTCTGCCTTCATCACAATCTCTGCCTGGCATCATTGCATGATAGCTGGAAGGGATCTCAGTAGCATTAAAGTCCAAACTTATTATTTTATAGATAAGAAAACTGAGACTCTGGGATGCTCAAGGTCACATGGATCAAAAATGTCAAAGGGAAGATTCAAACCCCAAGCCTTTGACTCCAGAGTTAGTGTCCTGTACCATAATGTCTTCCTTTTGCTCTTTTGGCCTAGGCATTAAAATCTTTCTTCCTTTAATCACCTAAGACACAGTAGACTTTATGCATCATAAAGAAAAAGACAAAGTCTTATCAATGTAGTAGAATGTATTAATATGACTTCCCTGGCTATGGAAATAACATAAAAAAACACTCCACCGAGCACCTGCTCATTTTCATGGAGATTGGGGGGAAACAATGGCAATCAAATTGGACTGTTTTCCTTTTTTAAAGATTGATTGCAGGTGCTGGTTGTCTCCCTATGGAGAAGCCCAACCAACTTTTTCTAGAACTAAAGAGACAGAGAGAGTCTAAGTCAGCATCATATATAGAAGAAGACACTTGAAGCCAGAGAACACTTACTTGTTTCTCTGCCTCTGCGAACCCCAAATTTATGTTAGCTAGGCTGAGCCACATGAGTACAACCTTAAGATATTTTTTCTGGACCCTCTTTCAGTTCTGTGGTGGGAAGATATTGTTAAAGGATAGATTAAGTGCAGCAAAACTCAGATTCCAGCAAATAGCAATGTTTGAAAGCCTCGAGTCAACATCCTCTTCTTCTCCTGTTGGCAGTCATAACCTGCATATGCAGCTTTTAGAAGACTCAATAAGAACCCTGTAATTCCTGTATGTATTAGTACAATTCTATTTATCATCCAGCTTATGAGTAAAAAAACCCTTTTACTCAGCTCTTAGTTGGAAGATTGAACTGAAAGTTGATGTCTGGGTGCTGCCTTCCCTGCTGCTTAGGTTGGTTAGAACCAACAGAATGGGGAATCATAAACTAGATTGCAAGTGATAGATTACCACTTCATCTTAATATGTTTTGTTTATTCTTCCATCTTAATTAAATGTTTTAATAAAAGAATGACAGAAAGAGACAATTCAATGAAACATAGAACCCTCTGGCGGATGGTCACTGTGGTTATTAGCTCAACTATGAGGATTTGTCAGGATCTCAAGGCTTGACAATTATCCCTTATCTCTAGCCCTAAATGGGTGGTTTCTGGTTTTATGTCTCTTGTCTGAATGTACGGGGTTCATTATCTGTGTTTACATCAATCATATCACTTGTCTCTGATCGTCTAAACCTGCTAGCTACTACCAAGAACAATAAATTCTTTGCATCAAAGACTGTCAATTTAAAGTTGGAGATGCAGGACTGAATATATAGATTTGTGAGCCTTCTAAATAAGGAGAGTAATCAAACTCATGGGAGCTGTAAAGATCAACTACGGAGAAGTGAGAAAGGAGCATGGATCAGGAAAGTCTTGGCCAATGACAATGCCTACATGTTTAGAGGATGATAAATGGACAGTGATCCAGCAAAGAAAATTAAGATGGTGTGACCAGATAGGGAGGGCATAACCCAGGAAAGGATAGTTTCATAGGAGCTAAGGGAGAAGAGAGTATTCGGGAAAAAGTGGTTACATCCTAAAAATAGAAGAAAGGACAAGGAAGATGAAGACTGAGAAAAGACAAATGGATTTAGTGATGAATCTGTGATTGGTGGGGCAGCTAGGTAGCACAATAGATGGAGTGCTTGGATGAAGTTGGGAAGATTCATCTTCACATGCTCAAATCTGACCTCAGATCCTTACTGGCTGTGTAATCCTGAGCAAGGCACGTAACTCTGTTTCCCTCAGTTTCCTCATCTGTAAAATGAGCTGGAAAAGGAAATGGCAAATCTCTTCAGTATCTTTGCCAAGAAAACTCCAAATGAGATTACAAAGAGTTGGACACAACCAAAATGACTGAACATCAACAACTATGATTGGTGGTCTCTGAGAGAGTGGTTTAGAATGATGAGTTTGAAAGTCATATAGCAAGGGATCAAAAGCGAGTGTTGGCAGGGAGATAAGGAAGTGAAGGCAGAAAGTATAAATGATTAGGAATTTGGCACTTAGAGGAAGGAGAAAATATAAGCAAACAGCTTTCAGGGATGGCAAGTGAAGCTTTGTTTAAGATCTAGGAATGTTGGTAGCCAGTAAGAAAAGAGATAATAAGGGAAAATTGAGGATTAGAGAGAAGAGATGGCCAAAAAGGCCAGCTTCTAGAAGATTTGTAAGGGAATGGGATGGAAGAACATATGGAAAGAATTTGGTCATAACAAGATAGAACAACATAACAAAAAGAAATAATACTTCTTTCTCATAGCTTGGAGCAGAGGAGCAGGAAAGAAGGTGAAGTAAGATTGGGAAATAGGGAGGCAAATGGTTAAAAAGAAGGGGAAGAACAATTCCAGTTACTTTTATCATATGACTTTCTTCCCTTAACTTCCTGGGAAGAGCTGAAAAGTCTGGTAACTCGTGGGTTATCTGTCTTTATACTCATAAAATACTTGAGGGTTTATTTAGTTCTGTGGATGAATGGCAAATGGGTAAGGAGGAATAAAGTTCTTGCAGAAATGCTAATAGACCTCTCTCATTACTCACTGTGAATAGAAAAACTGAAAAATCTATTTCATCCCAGATAGAATGCCATCCCATCCCATGGGGCTTGTTTAGATACACAGAAATTAAAACCAGTTTTGGCTCAATACATACTACCTTCCAAATCTCTTTGAATCATTTCTGTTCTTCTTCCAAGCTTCTCCACTGCTGTTGTACTGACTTGATGCTATGAATGTTGCTTCACTGATTTTTTTTTGCACTTAATGGATGATATTGACTCAGGTATGAAGATTCTAAATGGGAATGGTCACACAGAAATAATCAGATGGCATTTTTAGGCCCTAAAGGATATGAAACAAAGACCAATGACAACAACCAGGAGCTAGCAAGTAATCACATACCTGACTTCTTCTCGTTTCCCTCAATTAATGTAATAGGCTTGTTTCTCCTGGTATTGACATGCTATTATCCATGCCTGTTTTCCTTTCTTGGTCTTCACCTACTTATTGGCTAGGAAAAAAAAGATCAATGTGTGCACTCGTTCTTGTACATCTTTTGCTAAACTACTTCATGAACTTGAGAAACTCGAGAGGCCCAGCTGAGCCTCAAAGAGCAATTTCCCTACCGAGGATTTAGAGTTTGACTTACCATAGTATTTGGTAATTGCATAGGATCCAGATTTAGATGTGGAGAGGTCTTTAGAAATTACTCAGTCCAACCCTTTCATTTTCTACTTGAGGAAACTGAGGCCCACAAAGGTCATTCAATTTGCTTTAAATCACATAGATGGTAACAGTGCCAGGATTAGAAAATAAGCCTTCTAGCTCTAAATCCTTATTTATTTCTTTGCTTTTATTTTACCACACTGCTTTTCTTAATAGATTTTTAAAAAATTTTTATATAAGCTAAATCCAATGAAAAGAAAGGGGAATAAAATACCTCTTACACATTAAGCAATTTATGGGCATCACAGTAGCCGTTCCTTACACAGCATACAAGAGACATTGGATACACAGTGAGTCTGTTTGGGTTTATTATTTACTAAATTGACTGCAATATTTCCTTCAAAGTAATACATATCTCAGTAAGAAAACTCATTTTGAAAATATGCATTATTTACCCAGAAACCTTTTAGGGCTTTTATGATATCATGTGGTTTTCCCTTTGTTCACAGATCACCGATCCAAGTAATCATTTAATGATTAGCATTTAAAGTTAATAAGAGTATATTTTGTCAATTTAGTTTCCATGTGTGAGCATAAAGCTGGTAGGCTCAAAATCTTGTAAATTTTTAAATGACTATTTTTGCATAGGATTTTTGCTTTAAATTCTCATTTTTAATGAGCAAAGGTACTTAGAGTAAATTGTACATATATGAACCTGTGTCAATATGCACATTACTCTCATGGGTGCTTGACAAATTCTTGTCTTATGGTTTGTAATGTTTACATGCATTAATTCATTTGATCCTCCTAATAACTCTCTAAATATTTTCCTCCCAAATTAAACTGAGGAAGAAAAAGTGGTTTTATGACACAGCTAGTAAATGTCTATGATAGCATTTGAACTCGGGTCTTCTTGACTTCAAATCCAACATTCTATTTACCATAGATAGGAAGGGGCATCTGTACAGAGATAATTTAAGTAAAAACAGGTCAAGTTGAAACCTATAGTGAATCTTCATGATAATCAAATTTACTTCCTCAAAAACAAACATTTTAAAAAAAGAATGCTGACATACCTTTACCTCTGAACAGCCAAAATGCAAATACATAGCCATAATTTTTAATGCTAGGTAATCCCTTGTTATAATAGCCTCCATTGCTCAGGGGAATTTTTTTCTATGATTTGGGGGAAAATATTCTCTCCAGTATGTCATCTTAGCAAATTAAATTATTATAAGCATTGCTTCATGTTCATCATACATATGAACCTTGGGGCTTGAGGAAGGTGGGCAATGTTTTTGGATGTATTTCTCTTTGTCTTATATATTCATATCACTAAGCTTATGGAAGAAATCAGAAATATAGCTCATTTCTCTCCTTCTAATTTTGGTTCTCAATGGGTAAGTTAAGCCTCCAGTTCCCAAGGTCAAATAAGCTAAATCCTTTCCACAGGGAGCTGGTTTCTGACTGACACAAAAAGGGGTTAGTTTTCTGGTAGTTCCTGATGCAGGCATCCATAATTTTCTTTTGAAATGTAGCTCTCTGATCTACAGCAGACTTGGGAGAACTATAGCTGAAAAAAAAAAAAAAGAACTATAGATCAGGAGTGCCATCTGCTGGGTATTTTTCCCCCACTGGTTTTTGGGTTTATTTTTTGTTTTTTAATATAGTCAACTAGTTTTCTGGCACTTGAAAGCTTGGTACAAGTAACAGAAGATTGTTGTCCTTGACTACTGTTCTAGTTATCGTTGAAAAGAGTAAAACCCTTATTCTGGGATTTTGTTAAACCACCTGTTGTCCAGAAACTGGATTACATTTAATTTGCTTTTCTTTATGAATTCTGCTTAATAAGAATTTTGGCTTCCAGTTCTATGTTTATGAAAATACAGGGGAAATGCAAACTCCAAGATTAAAATATGCACCAAGTCACTCATTAGTTACTGGTGGCATCTTGTCAGAGACCCTGTGGGTGTACATGTTTATTCTGATATTCTGACATCTTGGCTGATGTGGAGACTATTTGCATAGTTGACATGAAAGCATATGGTCAGCTTCTGTTTACATTTCAGAGGGAGGAAAACAAGTGTCCAATAAGTCATTTTTATGTTACATAGGAAAAATCTTTTTTTTCCTCAAAACCTAAACTTTTAGTCTAGCATTAGAGATAATATCAGTGAAGAGTTAGAGTAGTAGATTAGGGCATAGAACCAAAAGGCCAAGGAAATGGATTCAGTTCCTTGCTTCAATTCTCTTTGTTTTATTCCAAAGTCATAGAAACCTAGTTAGATATTTTTTAATGATTCCATTCAAGCAAAATGGATGCTTATTGGTTAAACATTGGCTAAATAATTTGTAGTATATTAGTGTGACAGAATATTACAGCATAATATGAAACAGTGAATGTAAGGAATTTAGAGAAGCAGAGAAAGACTTGTCTGAACTGACAAAAAAGTTTAGTAAACAGGACCAAGAAAACAATATATAGAAAGATTATAATAATATAGACAGAAAGGAAAAAATCAACAACATTAACATTATGTAATTATAACAATAAAGTTTGAACTTGTAGAAGAGTAAAGAAAATGCATTTCCTTCCCTTCTTTGAAGAAGGGCTAGACTATGAGTAAAGAATACTGCACATATTGCCAGACAGAATAGATATATTGGTTAGTTTTGTCAAATTGCTCTTTTCTTTAAAAAAAATCTATCATTAGGTATACCTTATTGAGGAGTGGATATATTAATTAATGAAGATGATTTAAAAACAAAAGTTATCAGTCAAATAAATAACATTGGTGTCATTTGTCATAATAGGGACAATGTAAAAAGTCTTATACATATTATCAGAGAAAGCTCCTTCTGATACCTTGAATAGCACTTTGTAGTTATCATAATTTATTGTGTATAATTTGTGTATTTGTGGTATCTTTCTCATAGGCCTGTGATGGAGAGTCTTTTAGAGGGGTGGGTGATGTCCTCAGGTATGTGTGAATGGGGGGAAGAAAGCAACCCAGAAGTGTGTCCTTTTAGCTTTCTAGTAACAAACTCTGTGCTGGTGCCCATGCCCATAGAGAGGACTCTGAGTGCCCTCTCTGGCACAAATACCATAGGTTTGTCACTATAGTCCTAGACTATAAGCTGCTTGAGGACAGGAACCATGTCTTTGTTCTTCTCCCAGTCCCTACCATGGTATTCTATATATAAGAAGTACTTACTATTTATTACATTTCAGTTTGATTGCTGAACTTAATTACAGCATATTTTATAGTATAAAAACAATAATATAAATTGTATAATATATTTTCTGAGAAATACAAATTTAAACAAACAGAAGGAATAAAATGACTTATTCCAAGACATACATACCTATCAACAATGGTCAACATATTACTTTCACATCTACAAAGATATGTTATTATGGTTAAGAAATGTGGAGATGTTAGTCTAGGATAGTTAAGGTTCAAGTTTGTCTTGAAAAGCAGATGGGATGATATATGAGATAACCATCATGTAGCCTACTCTATGATAGTCAGAACATTTATATAGTGTTTTTTAAAGTTTCACATTTATTAAATCTTTTTTTAAAAAAATCATGAACATGCCCAACAAATTAGCTTTATGCTTATTTGACAGATTAAGAAGCTGAGACAAAAAATTAAGTGAATTGTCCAAAGTCACATAGCATGTAGGCAAAAAAAAAAAGTTAAGACTTGAATTCAAGTCTCCTGACTGAATCCTAGTTCAGTGCTTTTTCCATCATACTACGACGCTATTTCCTTATAACTTCACATTGTGCTTTCCATTGCTCATCTTTATTCTACATTTTCTTATCTAGCTTTCTACCAGTTGTGAATTCTAGATAGTATCTGAAATTGCTAAGCAGGTCTGACTTTCCTCCACTTTTCCCTTCAAAGCAATAGTTAAGCTGGTGTTGAACTAGTCTCTAATTGTCTGGTTTTCTTTAAGACGAACCCCTTTTATAATGATCCCACTGGGCAAACCTTCTTTGTGCCTACAGTAGTGCCAACATTAGTGAAACTTCCATGCTTTCATACCTTCCCTTACATAGAGCTAGAGCCCATTTAGGATTACTGAACTCTACTTTTAGCCTAACATACATTAATGGCAATCAAGGGTACTGAAAAAAGTCACTAAAATCTCTTTTACATAACTAAAACATTGTGGGAAAATCAAATGTAATAGACTTTGCTTCTTTTAGCAATCCAGAAGAATCTCAATGGGCTTATGAAAAAGAAAAACTATCCACATCAAGAGAAAGAACTGTGGGAGTAGAAATGCAGAAGATGCAAAACATATAACATCACTTTTTTATATGGGCATATGATTTGGGGTTTTGGCTTTAAAAGACTACTTTATTACAAAAATGAATTATAAGGAAATAGGTACTGAGTGATAATAAATGTATAACCCAGTGGAACTGCTTTTCAGCTCTGGGGGGAGATTGGGAAGAGAAGAGGGAGAGAACATGAATCATATAATCATGGAAAAATACTTTTAAAAAATTAATCAATTAATTCATAATTTTTAAAATCTCATCTACAATAATCCTACTGGATTTATGCAATGAACCTGTTGTCTATAAATATTCAGTGTAGTCAATGCTTTGTGGAGAATTTAGAATCTAAAGTACGACTTAAAGCCATCAAGAGAGGAGTTTGGGATATCATGGTAGTTTTCTTCAACACTTTAAATGGCTGTCAAGTTTAAAATGGAAGAGATTTTCTTCTGCTTGATCCTAGGTGTAGTCAGTCAGTAGAAGTTCCAAAGATATTTTGCTGGCTCAAGAAAAGAATTCCTAACATTTAGTTCAATTCAAAACTATAATGGGCTGCCTTAGGAAACAAAGGGCTCCCCCACATAGATGGTCTTCAAACAAAGGTCAAATGGGCACTTGTTTGGTATGTCATAGAGCAGATGGATTTTTCTGCTACAAGTTAGACTAGATAGCTATTAGATTGTCTCCCAACTCTAAAATCCTGCGATTCTGTGACTCATCAGAGGCTCTTTCCCTAAGAACTTCAAAAAGCCCAGATATAATTTATTTTGTAAATAATCAGTTTTTAAAATACCTAAATGAATAATATGAACAGAAGATTTGTATTACAACACTATTGTTGTGACATGTATGTATGCATAACTCTGAACTAAGATAGTGGCAGTTGAAAGAGAAAAGAGAAGGGTTAGATATGAGGGACAATATGAAGACTCTAGGGAAAATTTTCAAACTCACTGCCATGTGACACTTCATCTTAAGACTTAATTAAATTAAATAAATTAAAATGAAATTGGGAAATGTTTGACAAAATAAATGAAAATACAACACAATATAAATAATGTTGATTTGGGGTATCTGAGTCAATATGCAGCCTATAGGATTCTTTTTCCATTTGAGTTTGACTCCAATTCCATAAGAACTTTGGAAGTTTTGGGATATAAGTTAATTGAGAGCTAATGATGATTCTGAAAGTCTCACCTTAGGCAAAGGGATACTTATGCTATTGAAAGAAACAGAAAATTTGAGAGGGAGAAATGGTTGGTAAAAAAGGTAGGAGGGAAGAGAATAAGCATTCATATGGCACTTATGTGCCAGGCACTGTGCTAAGTGCCTTTTAAAAGTATTAACTTATATAATCTTCACAACCTGGCATGGTAGGTGCTAATTATTATCCCCATTTTGCATCTGAAGAAACTGAGGCAAAAAGAGGCTTAATGACTTGCCACAGGGTGATACAGTTAGTAAGTATCTAAAGCTAAATTATAATTCTGGCCTTCCTAATTCCATGCCTAATGGGCAGAATATGTAACTGGAAATGTTTATCAGGCAGCTGAAGATGAAAGATTAATGGGATCTGAGAGAGAGAGAGGATCTCCAACCTCTATTCAATCTCCTCTTTTAAAAAAACCTAACAAATGATAGTCCAAACCCCACTATAAATATTCCCTAACATAGCAAATTCAGTTGTTGAACAGCTATTGTTGTCAGGAAGTCTATTTTTCTATATTAAGCCAAAATATGATTCCTTACAACTTCCACCAAATGGCAGCCTAATAAATATTTTAAGACAGAGATCATCCCAACTGTCACCTCTCATCTCCCCTTCTCTAAACTAAACATTCAAGATCTTTCAACAGTTTCTTATATATCATAGTTCTGAATGCTCAAGATCCTGGTCACCCTCCTTTGGACACACTTAAACTTATCATTGTCTTTCATAAAATTTGGAATCCATGAAAAACTGTATTTTAGAAGAAGATGCAGGTCTAGTCAGGATCAGAGAGATATTTAAGAATCATCTAAATTAATGTAATAATTAGAATCAAGAGAGGAGTTAATATCTTCAAAGGTAGAATAGAAAAATATTTTTCATATGAGAGAAATAATCCTCTCTTTGTCTCTGTCTTTCTCTGCCTCTGTCTCTGTCAATCTCTGTTTGTCTGTCTGTATCTCTCTTTCCCCTTTCTCTTCTCTTTTTAAGACATTTAAGATATTAGCAATGATAATGTAGGCTGTTTGCCATAACAGAAATTTTGTAGTCTTAGTTTGTTCTTATCAAAAAGCCAAATTCATGAATTTCCCATGTGTTTAATTCAGAATATGGAGACACTTTGAGGTTAGATCCTAGGGAAAAGAAAATAAACTTAAAAATTTGAAAACTTGATGATACTGTGATCTCTTCTAAAAGTATATTTATTTTAAGGAAAAGTGAAAATATTCCTTTTAGTCACTTTGATCATGAGTGTTGGCTAAAAGAAAAGCATCTTTACAGAAGTAAGTAGTTTACCATTTGAGAATACCACTAAACTATCTTTTTTTAAAATATAAAACAGAATTTCAAGAAGCAAACATTGGAATAGGAGAGATGGAATAATAAATATAAGAAAGATAATGACAAAATTACTTTTACTATGGAAGTCTCAGAAAAATATATAAACTCTAAGAAGATGAATTTAATATTTCATGAAAAAATAGAATGTAGATCTCTAAACAAAATGTAACTTTGAGCAGCAATGTCTGGTCATGTTTTGATTTGATACTTACTTGTATGTGTGTTGGTGTTCAAATAGTTAATTTATTATAGGAAAGAAAATCATACTGAAAATCTAACTGTTTTCTCACCTCTTTTTTTTCTTCTTAAAAAATCCTAATAATCCTATAGTATATTCAATGGGAAAATTTCCCTTTTTTCTTAATAAATTAATGAAATGCCACAAATAGGTCAAAGCCATAGGAAAAAGCTGCCTGTGTTGTACAAAAATGTTTACAACAATCTTAAGCAGCAAACTAAAAACAAGGTAGATCCAAAAATTGGGAAATGACTAAACAAATTGTGGCATATGAATGTAGTGGAATATTATCATACCATAAAAAATGATACTGTGGATTCAGAGAAACATAAAAGGAGTTATATGAATTGATGTATAAATGAAAAGAACAGAAGCAGGAAAACAATTTAATAATGACCACAATCATATAAAGGGAGATGACTTTAAGGGGTTTCAAAATACTAATCAACATAATAACTAATCATGACATCTTCATAAAGCTAATAATGAAGCCCAATCCCACCTTTTAATGAAGATGTGACATACTAGCAGAGTGGAATATGTGATTTCAGATGTATTGATCTGTTTTGCTTAGTTATCCTTATTTGTTCCAAGAGAGAACTTTTATTGGTGGGAAGAGAATTGAGAGAGAAGACAGGAAGGAAGGAAGGAAGGAAGGAAGGAAGGAAGGAAGGAAGGAAGGAAGGAAGGAAGGAAGGCTGTCTCTTATACA
>NC_058130.1:237734292-237759853 GCF_016433145.1 Gracilinanus agilis
AGGAAGGAAGGAAGGAAGGAAGGAAGGAAGGAAGGAAGGAAGGAAGGAAGGAAGGAAGGAAGGAAGGAAGGAAGGATAGATGGAAGAATGGAAGAGAGGGAGAGAGGGGGAGGGAGGAAAGGAGGGAAGGGAAGGGAAGGAAAAGAAAAAAGAAAAGGACTATAAATCTGAAAATATGCAAAAGAAAATAAAAAATTAAAAAAGGATGCCAAAAAGGCAATTTTTAAAATGTTAAACTTAATATGCATTCTAAAATATTATACATTACCAGTTCAAGTTTTATATATAATCTTCTTTTGGTTCTTCAAATATGGAAACTTTCACATTTGTTGATATTCTTAAGCTCATAATAAAAAGATTTTTTTAAAGAATAAAATGAAATGTGTAAGGATTATCTAGACTTGTTCAAGTTGATCAAAGAAGGGATAACTAATAGCACTGAGTAGGTTACAGAGACAAATCTAGATTTGATGTAAGAAAATATTTAGAGCTGTCCAAGAATACAATGAGATATCTCCGAAATCTTAAATTCCCTCTCATTTAGAAGAGGTTCAAGTAACCATTTTTGAGTTATGTCGAAGAAAAGATTTTTCTTCAGTAATGGTATTGCATTGAAAGGTTACTAAAATCCCCTCCAACTCTGAAATTCTGTAATTTTATGATGCATTTTATTTCTGTGCCATATCTTAGAAGCAGTCAGAAAAATACAAGACAGAAAAGAAATGGAACCAAAAGGAAGTGTTGGCAAAGAGAGAGACAAGACATTGAGGTCATCCTTTAATAAATTATCACTTTGAGTTTTCTTTGGTTTTAATGATAAACATTAAGAGTTATTATTGCCTCTGCAAATTTCTATGATGGGCTAAGAATCTCCATGCTCACATATTAGGCAATTAAAGAAGACCTTTTCCTGGGGTGTGCTGGAGCTAACTTGTACTGGTTCATAAGAGCTTGTTAAATTTTCAATGGGAGCACTTACACCTCAGAAATAAGAAATATTACAACTTGAGCCTTGACTTATTATTTTATTGATTGTCTAAATTTAAGAAAGTGATGGAGAAAATATCAAGAGACTTAAAATTGTGTTATGTATCCTTTTTTTTTTTGAGTGTTAAACATTTATGAGCTCACCCCATGCCTATTTCCATTTATTCTCAGACTAGGTTTTCACTTGGGTCTGGAAAGCATCTAAATATGATAACTTCTTTCCCACAGCACGTTCAGATAGCTTGAGAACAACAGTGTTGCAATTCTCTACAACTTACGGTATTACAAAGAGGTTTCATCTCTAAGTGAGCATCAGATAATCCTTTTTTTTTTTTTTACTCTTACCTTTGGTTTTAGTATCAATTCTAAGAAAGAAGAGGAGCAAAAAAAAGGCAATTGGGGTTAAGTGTCTTGCCCAGGGTCATACAACTAGAAAGTGTCTAAGGTCAAATTTGAACCTAGGTCCTCCTGACTCCAAGTCTCATACTCTAACCACTGCGTTACCTAACTGTCCCTTGACAGTGCTTTTAAATTCTGAACCTCCAAAGAATTTTAGCATTTGTTACATTTAGCTGTGATATTTGTTGTTTTCTTTTTCCTCTCTTGTTCTAATCCTTTGAAAGTGAAAAAACAATGATCAGTTTTTTTCAAACTGATGATCAAAAGATGAATCACCTCATTGATGCAGGTATTCCCTGAAGTGATGGAGATCACAGCTTATTCATACCTTCCTATCCTATACAACTCCAACCCATCAGACCAGATTAGTAGGGCAAAGAGTGTTACATTTTGAGTCAGAGGACCTAGTTTTGAATATAACCTGGGTTTGAAACCTAGATCTCCTACTTATTACCCAGACAATTCACAAACTCTTGAGCCTCAATTTCCTTTATAATCCTTTCTAGTTCTAAGTCCAGGATCTCATGATTCCATGACTAGATGATCTCAAATGTCTCTTCTGGTTACACATTTATGATTATGTTTGTGAGCCTCCCATAGGATTTTGATGAGAGATCCACTCAACAGGTTGAGAGTCTTCCTCATTTCTACATGACATCCTATGAATACCAATAGAATTTATAATCTATCCATCAGTTAGTTATCTCTCATTTGTGCAATGAGCCATTGTCTCTTTCTGTCGTACACTGTTTTGATGAAATACCTTATACCAATTTTCCTTGGTAATATCTTGTTTGTAATGTGTCCTATTCTGCTTAAGTCCACCACATACCTCTCTACCACCCTCTGGGTGATTTCTAATTTTAATCCTTTGGAGACTATAGCATCTTAGATATCATGGCTATACAACATCACTGGAAAAATACTGATGTTAAAAGATGCACATTTGTTTCAAGAAGAAACTTGAGAGTCACTTAAAACACTTTTAATTCACCAAAGACAAGGCAGCCCTTTGTCTTCTTGGTTCAGTTCTGGGTCTTTTCTCATTGTCCATTTGCAATGTCTGTCAGATAAAGAGAGTTAGGGGTGTGTGTGTGTGTGTGTGTGTGTGTGTGTGTGTGTGTATACATCTTTGACAGACACTGAAAAATGTGCATACATATATGTATGTGTATGTTGAAAAAGGAGAGAGAAAATGAGAGAAAGAGAAGAAAAGAGAGAAAAGGAGAGAGTGAGAGAGCAGCATGGAGCAGATGGAGATTCAGCCTCAAAACCAGGAAGACCTAGGTATATATGGCCTGTGTTACATACTAGGTGACCCTGGGTAAATCACTTAACCTCTCATTGCTCTAGGCAGATTCCTAACACTATAAATTGCAGAGAAAGTACTGACCTATATTGATAAAGGAAATTTCCTCACCTGAGAGTTCCCCTCAACCAATTAAATCACAAGAAAGAGAGAAAGAGAGAGAGAGAGATGGAAGGAAGAAAGGAAGGAGGAGGAAGAGAGAAGCATCACACATACAAGCTTAATCTGCATTATTAACATTTTTTAACATTTTTTCCATTTCTTTCTTAAGTCTAGACAATCAACAAAACAATAAATTGAGGTCCAATCTGTAGTTTTTGCTGATTTCCAAGGTGTAAATGCTTACACTGAAAATGTGACAATCAACCTTCACAAGAGCTGACTCCAGTGACCATAGAAACTACTACACAATACCCCAGGTACCACAATGAGATGTCTTGGGATATCAAGAGCAGCTGGAGATCTCTGGAGACAAAGACAGCCAGGTCACTGATGTTTGAATATTTGGTCAAATCAATCTTGTAACAAGCAATCATTCCAGGAAACCTTACGGACTCAATGTCAAAATAACCAAAGGATTTTGAAAAAATAAAATTTGCCTCTAGGATATTTTGGAAAGTGGACCCATTAGCAATATGTATCAGATGATGAAATCTGAGTTATTTGTCGGCATCGTTCATGTCTTCCATGACGCAGGCTGTTCTGTTGCTCAGCTTAACAGCAAGAGTTAGACAATACAAGCTGACCCACTTAGAACTTGAATGACACTTTTATTTCTCTTCTCACTACATTTCTCACCAGGAAACCACTCCCTGTCCCGTGAAGTCACTGAGGCTCAGGACTATGGCCATCACAGAGTCTTCTTCCATTTGACCCTCCTCCATATATTCTACAATCCAGTGACCTCTGGTCTCATTATTCTGCAAACAAGACAATTCAGCTCCCTAAATTGGGCATTTTCAATGGCTATCCTCTACACCTGGAATTCTTTATATCCTAACCACCACCACTTCCTAGTTTCCTTAAAGTCTCTAATTAAATCTAAAATTCTGCCTTCTGCAATCCTGGTCCCCCTCGTGCCTTCCTTCTGAGATTCTGTACAATTTTATCCTGCATATAGCTTATTTGTAAATAGTTCTTGCACATGATCTCCATTATTAGAAGTGAGTTCTTTGAGAGCAGAAAATGTTTTTGCCCTTTTTTGTACCTAGTGCTTAGCACTTAAATGCTTGTTGATTTGACTTGATTTTTTTATTTTTATTTTTTTAAGAGAATTTTACATGATTTACGTTCTTTCCCTCTCCTCCCTCCCATAGCCAATACACAATTCCATTGGGTTTGACTTGAGAATTTCTAGGGTCATACGAGCCTGTGTACTTCTTCAGAAATCACGAGGACCAGGCTAGTGTGGGGAAAGGCAATTTATAATTTCTATAGATATTTCTCCAACAATCCAAATTAAGGATGCTTCTAGGAAGAGATCTACTAGCTTGCTCTGTATAAATGGAGTAGAATGGATGTTCCTAAGGCATTTTCCATCTGCTAATTGATATGTTTTCCGTACAAAACCAGAGAGTAAGCTTGGTCTTTTGATAAGCCACAAGCTACATATTATTCACCTTCTTCTAGGAATTAAAGTTGGAGGGCAAGGTTTTATCTTCTAAGAAACATAAGAGTTCTAAGCAGAAAGATACTTGATTCTTCCATCAATAGTAGTCTTTATCCTCTTTCACGGTGAGGAAGGCAGGACCACTGACATGTGGAGCAGATTTAATAACGTGGTGTTCATCCCAACTATTTTCAGTGACTTAAGTTAATCAGGAGACATTTGAATGGAGTCAAACAATAATATTTTTTACAACTTGTCTAATACCTCCCTCCCTAGAAATACAGGAAGCTATAATAGATTCCATCTCAAGACACATCAACATGCAATGATCCTCTGTACTAACAGATCTCTCTACTTAGTAGCTCAGATTTATACTTGCCCAAGCACACAAGGCTTGCCAAATCACAAACTGGCACGTCTCCTTTCCTGTAGCTAACAAATTCTGTGCTCCATCTTTTCACCCAGCTCATCCTACCCATTTGGTCTTATGGAAAAGGTATTAAATTGGAGGCAGAGAACATAAATTCAGATTCCTACTTGTCATCTTACTTTTTCTGACTGTGAAGAAGTCACTTCACCAGCAAGCAGAACCAGGAGAACATTGTACAGTGTAACAACAATATTGTGATGATGATCAACTGTAAAAGACTTAATTACTTATCAATACAGTGATTTGGAAGACAATTCCAAAGGACACAATGAAAACCGATATTCACCTTCTGAGAGAGAAGTGATTACAAATTGAAACATACTTTTTCACTTTATTTTTTTATAATTTTTAAATAAAATTCTTACCTTCCATCTTAGAATCAATACTGTGCATTAGTTCTAAGGCAGAAGAGCAGTAAGAACTAGGCAAAATGACTTGCCAAGGGTCACACAATCAGGAAGTATCTGAGGTCAGATTTGCACCCAGCACCTCCCATACTTTTTTGGTTTTTTGCAACATGGCTAGCATGGATGTTTTGTGTGACTGTACATGTATAATTGATATCATATTTCTTGCTTTCTCAAAGAGTAGAGAAGGGGTTGGAAGGAGAAAGATAATTTGGAACTCAAATTTTTAAAAAACTCAAAATTAAGAAAAAAAAACACCATTTAAAAAATTATTTGGAAGGAAAAAGTAGTCATTTCACCTCTAGGCAATTGGACTAAAATCTCTTCTGGTTCTAAAATTCCATTAACTTAATTTCTTGATCAAGTAAAAGGGCTTCCCTTCATAATTTTCTCAATTATAAATTCTTTTTGCTGTCTATATTATAAGCTCTCTATTTTATTTCTTCTTTACATAAGCAAGTAAGCTGATGGCACAAAAATAAGTATAGAGAAGTAATTGATTTAGTCAACCATTAAAACTTATTGGAGAAAGCAGAGGATATGCAATGGATTGTTTCTAGCAGTTCCCAACCTGTAAAGACACTAACCTTGAATAGTATTTCTGGGTCTGCTATCTCTTGATCCTTTCTTTAAGTCTAAGGTTTTCTTCCAATAGTTCTATCTAATAAAGTATTCCTATACACTCCTATAGCCTTGTCCCCTAAAATGAACAGGAAGTAATAATAATCTTACCATTATATTTTATATAAATGTTTCTATGAATGTCCGTTCACAATTATAATCATGCAGAAAATCAAGATCTTTGGAGTTTCTTTTAGACCTCTAAGGCTCTATCTCTGCCCTGAACAATGAGTTGGACCCTTTTACATGCCTAAAACTTACCCTTCCATTTTCAGAAAACTTTTCCCCATGTTCCACATTTGATTCATCATATAGTGCCAAATCCCCTTGCTTCATCATCATCAGAAACAAGAAATCATTCCAATGGGCTTACACAAGAACATCCCCACCCTTCTTATAAGAACTATGACTTTAATCTGAGACAGTAAACCTGGTGTGAACGACAATAAAATATTCCCACATATGATTGGAAGAAGTGATTGGCCCCTCCTAAGATATATTGCCATTGTTGGCTCCTCTTTTCTTCTTCTACTTTGGCCTAAAGATCATAATATCCCAGCCTCTGGCAACTGATCCCTCCAGAAACTGAAATTTAGTGGTATCCACTCTTTTAGGAACTAGGATCCCAATTTTTCCTTTGTTCTGATCCCCCCCCTTTCCAATGGCTCTGTGCCTACACCTGTCCTCACTAATGATCCTGCCCTGTGGTGTTTTGTTTTAAATTCAATGCTTCAATTTATATAAGTTACAAAGACTTTTGCCTCTTCTGTCCTTAAGTAGGACTTGGCTATTAGAAAAGTAATAAACAAATTAATCTGTGAAATGAAAATTTATATTAGGTGATCGATCAAAAGACTTTGCATTGAAAATTTATGCCTAATAGAGGAATATTTTTCCTTTCCTTTAAAGATCAATTATAAAAAATATAAAATTATAAAGAATAATTATAAAAATATGAAAATGATCTGTAATTTCAAGAATGTGAGTAACTATTCCACCAACAGAGATTGCAATCTGTCTATAGGAGGAGAAATCCTAAAAAGGTTCCTGAGGCTTAGGAGCATTAAGAAAGTTGCCTATAGTCACACAACTGCTAAGTGTCAGAAGCTAAATTTGAATCCAGGTCTTCCTGGCTCCAAGCTAGCAAAACTATCACTCTAAAGCCCTTAAATATAAACTTTATTTTGAATATTAAACAATACAAAGAGTCTTGAAAATCTGTAGAAGTTGAAGGTTTTCTCCTACTCAGATTAACTTGTTCTTTATGTTTTCAAAATTGGGACTGAATCAATTGCCCTTGAGATGTATACTGTAATATGGACTGAATCAAATTCCTGTCTAAAATTTCTTTTCTTTAAAATAAAATCATTATAGAGTAGTGGTATTACAAACCAAACAGGAATATATCAAGGAGCAAAGGTTATACTTTATTACACAGAATTTCCCAACAGAATAGTCACTTCACAAAATATGGTAAAAGATTAGGTCTTTGCTCTTTTACAGAAGCATTACTTTCATTTCATGGTTATTTGTCCTTTTCTGTTCATGCATGGAATGAACTTGTTCCTAACCTCTGCCTCTCTGGATCATTATTTCTCAAATCCTCCTAGCTGTTAGTACTTCCTTGCCAAAATTATCTTGAATTTATTTTATATGATGTAGTTACATTTATATGTCTCTCCTGATAGAATATAAGCCCCTTGACAGTAGGAACTGTCCATTTTTGTTTTTTCAACTCCAGCATTAGAACAATGCCCGTCACCTAGTAGATGATTCACAAATGTCTGCTGATTGAATGATAGGGGGTATTTTGTGGAATATTTATTTAATGTTTATCAACTACAGCAATGTTCAGATGATGTCTCTCTCTTTAACTCTGTAGAGTTAATAGTTCATAGAGTTCATATACATAAAATGTTGATGAACACATATATGACATTTTTATATTTGTACAGGACATTTATATAAGAAGAAATATATATATGAATTGTAACTCCCTGATAATAAAGCTAACAATTAAAACATCATCTACCCTCCAGTATGGGATGTTTTATAACCCATAAGCCAGTGTGGACACATGACATTATGATTCTAGGTAGTAAAGTAGTTCTCAGAATGGATTCCCCTGCTAATTGATTAGAGAGGATGAGAAGAGGTAGGGGATGGGGTAAGTGGACTTTCAAAGCAAAACCAGTCTCTTTAGGCACTACTGGGTACTGCTCTGGACATCACACCTCATTATTGATTACAAGTCCAGCCTGTCTTCCTCTGAGATCATTCCATTTGTACTTCAAAGGAAAGATGGACTTACAAAGCTGCCAACTTATGGAGCCAGATGAAGAGAAGTTTGCCAAATCTGAAGGGAGGGAGAAGTGTGGACTGAAAGATGCCATGCTTTCAAGGTGATTTTTAGATCCAAATAAAAGGTGCATCGCTTCAGCTCAAAGAAATGAAGTCTGCATCCCACTGGCAAATCTGTTTCAGGAAAGGCACAGCTTCAAAAGCTAGAAGACCAAATACACCGGGGAGATAGCCTGAGAATTATACAATACAGCCTTCAATGGGGAGGTGGAGAGAGGTGGGAGGAGGAATCTGCTACTCCTGGACGAGAGAGAGATCAGATAAGTCCATACAGTGGCCTGCATGTTGAATGTAAATTGTTTGCCCTCCTATACCTCTGTGCATTGGGACAAAATTCTGCACAGCCTGAACAAACATGCAGTCAGGAGATTTCAAAAGGGGCAAGATGTAAAATGAATAAGTACAGCCCATCTTCTGGCTTACAAAGACTATATAACTAAAGCCTTGCTGGGGATCAGCATGAATGAGCCAGCCTTCTGCTACCACACACAGAGGCTCATGGGAGAAGACAGCTGAGGAAAAGATGTGAGAGGAGGGACAGCTTCGAAAGAAAAGGAGAGTATGCGGGGACAACAGGAAATCAGAAAAATGACAAGGGAGCAAGCCTACTTCCTCTGATAGGCTTTGACCTCAAAGACAATGGACAAGTTATGATGGAAAGGAATCCACATTGTCTCTCAGGCTTGGTGGATTTGGGGGTTGAAAAGTGCTTCATTGGACTGCAATGCACCAAGATAGACTTAGGTGTATAGAATTTGGCACAATGACACCTCTGCTACAGAAATAAGCTGAGACGCTTGACTAAAATATATGTCTATTATAAAATAGTGGTGTGTACTTGACATTTAAATTTATTAGCTGACAAACATTTTGTTGTACCATCTGCTACCCTGTACTCAACTTCCTGTAACTAAAGATGCACAAACCCTGGAGAATAGGCATTAGGTAAAATAGATTCATTTGATATAATTGAACATAATTGTGCATGTAATGTTTTAACGTAATATTACTCAACAGCTGTGCAAATAATAGAAGAGTTATTCACCATAAACCATATGCTGGCAATAAGATATGAAGGCAGCACTGTAACAGACCAGTGAATCCACAATAGCATTGAGATGGTCTAATAGAATGATTAAGCTTCTAGAAAAGTCTAAGAAAATAAGTCTGAGGTAGCTTTTTGGAAGTCCATGGGTTAACACCTTTGGGGAGAATTGACCTGGATTCTACTTGGCACCTGCCAGTATGAAAATTCCATGGTTCTGTTTACTTAAGAGTCACACAGAGGTAACATAACCAACATCTCCTGTCATCTTGTCTACTTTATCCCTGTTTTCATCTCCTTTCCCTTTATTCCATCCTGGCTTTTTCCATTCTTCATTTGTTCTTTAAATAAATTTCATTGATGACCTATTTTGTGTAGAGTACCTGTGATTTCTGTAGGAGATACAAAGATGACTGAATAAGATATCATTTCTAGGGGCAGCTGGGTAGTTTGGTGGATTGAGAGCCAGACCTAGAGACTGGAGGTCCTAGGTTCAAATCTGACCTCAGACACTTCCCAGCTGTGTGACCCTGGGCCAGTCATTTGACCCCCATTGCCTAGCCCTTACCACTCTTCTGCCTTGGAGCCAATACACAGTATTGACCCCAAGAGGGAAGGGAAGGGTTTAAAGGGAAAAAAAAGATATCATTTCTGTCCTCAAAGGACTCATAGTCTAAGATACAGTTTTATTTATATAAATATGTTGTAATATATGAATATTTAAATATATTATATGGGATATAAAACATCTCATATAAATAATATTATAATATAATACACAATTAAATATATAAATAACTACATGGCAAGGGAAAATGTGGCACATTACCATAAAAGTGATTCAAATGAAATGCTATAGTTCATAAGAGGAAAAGATTGCCTTCTGGTTGGGGAATGAATGGAAGTTAGAAGTCATACTTAGCCTTGAAAAGGGATAAGATTCATCAAGCAGAGATGGGGGAGGTCATATCTGGTGTAGCAAATGAGCCAAAGCAAAGAGGTGTAAACGTTATGACAAAGGCTAAAGCTATTTTGAAGATAATAGATTGCGCTATCAAGAAAAAGGCACTCTAACATGACAAGCAAATGAGTATGCTTATACAAATCATGAGTGATACAGTTTGGCAGGAACTGAAAGGGAACAGTCAAAAGTATGACCAGAAGGTTGGGGGAGAAGGGGTTGTCATCCCATAATTGAGAATTCTGAATGCCAAACTTCAGAATTGGTAATTTTATTTGGTAAGTAATGATGTACCACTGAAGTTTTATGAACATTAAAATCTTTCAGAAATATCAGAAATCTTTAGGTAGATTAATGTGTTGCTATCATTGTTGTTCAGTTATGTGTAACTTTATGACCCCATTTGGGTTTTTCTTCCCAAAGATCCAGGAGTAATTTGCCATTTCCCTCTGTAGTTAATTTTACACATGAGGAAACTAAGGCAAATAGGATGATATGATTTGCCCAGAGTCACACAACTAGTGTCTGAGGCCAGATTTGAACTCAAAAAAATGTCTTCCTGACTCCAGATCTAACACTCTATCCACCGTGCCACCTCGCTGCCCCAGATAAATTTAGTGATAGTATATTACATGGATTGGCACAATGAGAGATTAGAAATAGAACTAATAGGTTGTTGAAATAGTCCATGTGAAAGCCAATATATGTTTCAAACAGAATAACAGCAGCAAGAAAGTAAAAGAAGAGGTTGAGACAAATTTTACAGGCTTTTGGGTCTGTATATTGGGGACAGAGGGACAGATCATTTAGAGACAATATTGATTATTGTAAACTAGGAGAATAGTAAGATCACTAGCAGAAGCTGAGAAATAAGAATAAGTTGGGGAAGTGATTAGTATAGTCAAGCTGTTGTATTTTATGCACCAAAAGGATTTCCAGATGCTTTCCCCAAAATGAGATTATTATTGTCTTTTATCTATTTTAATAAACTCTTAATTTTTTCAACAAAAGGTAAAAAATAGAAGTTGACTGACAATACAGCTAGAGTGATGGGTAATCAAAACACATTCTGCAGTCTACTTTAATAGTCATGCAATGTCAAGAGAATTAAAGAAAGTTCTCCTATACTTTGGATGGAAAACTCATAAAGGATTTATGAGAAGACATGAACAAGAGGAAAACACGATGAAAATGCATAGATGGATTATGACCTGGACCTGCAGGAAGTGCTCAAATTGATGAGATCACAGAGCCATCAATTCTTCTTAGAGTCATAATCAAACTCAAGTAGATCCACCTTCATATGTTTCACTTCGATATTTGGAAAGGTCTGTGAATTCAGCACTATGAGTACTCCCTCCAATGGCCTAGGTTGAAACTTCTCACCCCGGAAGACACATATCTGTGTCCTCTCCTCCACTGAAGTTCCATCCAATGTGCTTAGGATCTCTCTCTAGATCCCTTGATAACAGCGTAATTATCCAGCCCCTTTAATAACCCGACTCTTGTCTCCATCATACATCTCTCTTATATCTTATATGTCACTTTTCTTCCACAGTTCTTTATAGGTGGCAGCCTACCCAGGCCCACCATGTGTCTCTCCCTTGTCCTTTGGGAGACCCAAAACTGTAGTTCTTCAGAGACTGTGGTAGTCCATTCCTTTTTATTAATATTTGTTGTAAACTATATTGAATTAAGATCTGAAACAGAACACAGCCTTTTTTCATTGATACTTTGCATTTACATAGGACTTTTAAACTTTCTATCCACAGTCAAATGGATCATCTTATCTCCACAATATGACAAATATTACTAACTCATTTGGTAGAGTAATGGAATTGGAATCACAAAGGCATAGGTTCAATGCTTTAGAGACATTAGTAGTGTAACCTTGGGACAAATTATTTAATTTCTATAAGCTTTAGTTTTCTCATCTGCAGCTGCTTCATATGTTTGTTGTCAGGACCAAAAGAGATAATAAATGTAAAGTACTTTGCATGTTTTAAGTCATCATATACATTTGAGATATTATTATCACATTTAATGGATAAGGAACCTGAGTCATGAAATATCAGCATATTAACAAATATTTATTGATTAGTCCCATCTTTAGTTCATAAATCCATGAATAACCTTAGAAAAACCACTTAATATTTCCATGGCTTATGTTCAACATCTATAAAATCAAAAATAAAACTCCTAAAAGCTTACTTGTACATACCTTGGAAGAAATACTAAGTTTTTTTAACACCTTCAAATAAAGAGCATTATGTAAAAGTCAAGACAATATATCCCATTATATTTTGTAAACCACATTCTATCACCACCCCCATCAGCATTTAAAACATACTTTTTAAAAATCCCTACTTGACTATGTTGTCCACTTTAAGGTTGTGGAACAAAGATGAGAACTTTTTTCTTTATATTGTACTAAGAACTGTCTTACCTGCAGGCTAACTATTATAAATTGCCTTTACATCTACAGTATTATGCATTTAACATTGTCCTGCCTATAATATTAAAGTTTGGTCTCTTGGAAAATATTACAAGGGATTTTAACTGTACATAAATATTAATAAGAGCAATAAAGTAAAAACAGCATAAAAGTATTTTAGTACTAAAAGTAAAATGTGTTGAAGCTCTAGGAGAAGTCTTCCTTTTTCATAGTCATTTAAAACAAAAGTCACAAAAGACTTAAAAACTATACGATACTGGAATGAGAAAAATGAACTATGGAACTATATTCAGGAAAAGGAGCTAGATGTTTCACTAGAATATCAGAAAATGGATGGAAATGCTCTTAATACTCTAAGAATGGGAGTAATATACCTGGGAACCCAAGCTTTGCTCTTCAACCTGTTACAATAAGCATACAACTAATGTTGTATTATGTATACATAAACTTGGACTATTTGTAAGCAGTTTTAAGGTTGAAAGAAGGTTATGAAAAAGAAAGTTACCAAAGCCAGGAAATATCAAAGTTAGGGCTGACATTTGGTTTTGAGTCCCCCGTGTTTATAAGAATTTCAGCACAGGTGGTACACAAAATCACCGTATGTTCGTACTAAAGCCATCTGTAGTATTGGTACTGGAGTCATTGATGTGACTTCAAGTGTATTTCCTTTGGTAGGGAAATGGTTATTTTAAGATGTGGAGAGATTAGTCCCAAGTCATAGAAAAGCTAAAGGTTCAATATATCTCAGCCTTAATTTGGCAAACACAATGTTTATCATTAATGTTCTTCTGAAAACATCTCATCCCTTCCTGCCTAAATATATAGAATTTGGGTGAGAATGAATAAATACTAAAAAGTCTTAATAATATTTATAGACATATATACACACACTTATATATACACACATGCTACACATATATATTTTGAAAAATGTAGGTTATACTGATTGAAAAGGTTGGTGGAACTCGTCTGTTAATGTTGTGTCTTCTCAAGCACAGAGAGCAAGATGACTACTCTCAGGCCTAGGAATCTTACAAATGCAATCTGACTGTTTTGAAATGATTAATAAAAGATTTAATAGAAGGTAAAACCACAGAACAGGTAAGGAAGAAGGGCTAAGGGAATCCCTATGCTAATAAAACTATACTTATCCCAGAACCCACTGACCCACAAGGGTCTCTTCAGTCTCCAACAAAGTTGGAGCTACTCTATCTCCCACTCTATCTGAGTACCCAAAATCTCCCTAATTCTTGCTACCTGCCTCTCCAAGCAGTCTTGGTCAAGGAACAGAGCAAGTGGCTGGACAGGGAAGATAACCACAATAGGGCTTGGTCCCCCAGATGCAGGCTAAGCCTGTGGAGATACTGTAGAAGTTCAGTTCGATTAAACTGGTTTTTCTCTCTTCCAAATAGTTCAAATAGATGTCACTCAAATCAGGAAAATGCTGACAAGACTATTGCAGACAGGACAGGAGACAAAACCAGTATACAGGGTACTCTCAAACAGGATTAGAGGAGACCAAAGTCCTGGAACTTTGAACTCACTCACTGCTCCCCAGATTCTCCTCTCAAAGCTGGCAGTTCAAACCCTTTACAAATTTCTCTCAGAATTCTGAGAGTTCAGATCTCTGAATATTCTATGCCTTGCACTTCCATGCAAAATCTCCTATTTTCACTCTGCCAAACATCACATTTTCCTCTATCTCTTATTCCTTTCCTTCAATACGTATATATGCATACATATATGGAGATAAAGAGAATGTGTAATTCTTATTGTCTTCTTAATTTTATTAATTCTTGGAGGAGCAAAAGGTAAACAGTCTCATGGAGAAAAATGAAAACATGGGGGGAAAAGAATCTAGTAGTATCAGACCTCAAATTATATTACTAAGCAATAATAATCAAAATTATTTGGAATTGGTTAAGAAATAGAAAGGTCTAAAAGTAGAATAGATTAGGTATATAAAGAAATAAATTAGCACAGTAGTCTAGTGTAGGAAAAAAATCCAAAGATCTCAATTATTGGGTTGAGAACTCACAAAATCTATTGGCAATATTGAAAAGCAATCTGGTAGAAAACTAGGTAGAGACCAACATCTCACACTCTCTATGCCAAGATAAGCTTCAAATAAGTATATAACCTAGATATAAAGCATGAAATCATAAATTAGAGGAGCAAGGAAGAAATTCAGTCAGAGAGGAAAGGAAGAGTTTATGACCAAAGAGAAGATGAAGAGGACCAAAAAAGATAAAAAAGACAATCTGGATCATATTAAAAAAGTTTTTAATTGTAAAACCAGTGTAACTAATATTAGAAGAAAAGCAGGTAAATGAAGAGAGAGGAGAATCTTTGCAGAAAGTTTCTCTGAAAAAAAAAGTCTCATTTCTAAAATAGATATGGAACTAATTTAAATTTATAAGAATAATAATTATTCCCCAGTTGATAAATGGATCTGAACAGACAATTTTCAGTGTAAAAAAAAATCCAAGTTCTCAATCACTATATATATTTTTTTAAATTCCAATTAACCAGAGATTAGAGAAATGCAAATTAAAGCAACTCTAAAGTTCTACATCACACCCATCAGAATGACAAAGTTGACAAAAAAAAGAAGGAAAATTACAATGTCTAGCAGGGGTATGGAAAAGCAAGTATTTTGATGAATTGTTGGTCAAACCGTAAACTGGTTCAGGAAAGGAAGTAGGAACTATACACAAAAAATTATTAAACTGCGCATATCCTTTAACCTAATAATACTTCTAGGTCTATATTTTCTAGAGATTAAGTAGAAAGGGAAAGGACACATATTTACAAAAATATTTATAATAACTCATTTTATGGTGCAAAGAACTAGAAAATAATGGGGTACCCATAAACTGAGGAATTGCTGGACAAGTTATAATAGATGAAAATGACGGACTACTGTTATGCTATAAGAAATTATAAAGAGAGAGGGTTCAAAGAAACCTAGGAAGATTTGTACAAAACAATGCAGAGTGAAGAAGCAGAACCAGCAAAAAATGATTTAAACAATAACAACAATATTTTAAAACATTGTTATCATTGTATAATAAAGACAAACAACTTTTAATAACGGCAACTCAAATTAATGTAAGGGCCAACCATAATTCCAGAGGGCTCATGATGAAACATGCTGCCCATTTCCTGAAGAAGAAATGATGGACTAAAGTGCAGATTGAAATACAGGTTTTCAGAGAAAAGGACTATTATGGAAGTTCTTTTGCTTTGTTACAAAGGTTTCATTTTTCTCTCAATCTCGATGAAGGGGAAGTAGGAGGCACAAAGGTAGATTTTTTGTTTATTGAAAAAAGAAAATACAATTAAAAAAACAAATGTGGGACTTTATAATTCTCAACTATAAAGCTCTTATTTTATTCAGACAAAAAACCTTATCACTTCTTAGTCTGCCTGTCTTTATGCGATTCCACCACCATCACTATAAAATCGCATACTGCTAAAGGTCATTTTATATTTTTGTCTATTTCATAGATTTCCATGGACAAAAATATTTGTCACTTTGTAGCCAACTTATGATGGTGATAGAACATCTTTGGATAAACTATAAATATTAATCTAATTGTGATGCTCTTGAAGTACAAATCAGCCCTTATGGCAGATTTATGAGAAAGCTCACAAGACTTCATAGATGGATAACCATGGATATGCTTGTGAATTGCATTCACTGGAAGAAGTATACAAATCAAAGACATCACAGTTTCATGGAATATTATTCTTAATGTTGCATCGTCATCCTACAACCAAGAGTTGGCTAAACACATTACTAGAGTAACATTCTTGCTAAAAATGAAACTGGACAACAAAGAGATTGCCACAAAATGCAAGAGTAACATAGGTTCTCCTCAGAGAAATGAATAAAGTTACCAAATTTTATTTCATCATGACAAAAGTAAAAATAAATGATACTTTCTTATATGTTTTTTTCATCTAGTTATCATCATTACAATGATGACAATTAACAAAAAAAAACAATTAGCTGCAACAAATGTCAAAGCTTTTACAATGGCATCCATTGCAGAGGAAGAAAGGGAAAAACACTGAAAAACTTAATATCCCCCAAACCAAGTTAGCATCTACAATTAGATACCATAACATTGGAATAAAGCAAATGTTGCCCTAATATTCAAAAAAGGAAAGAGAACAAACAGTCCACAAATTCTAGGCCAATAAGCTTGATTTGATTCCTGGGAAAATTCTAGAATGGATCATTAAAGACGTGATTGCCAAATACCTGAAAGGAAAGTAGAGAATATAAAAGTCAGCATGGCTTAATCAAGAAGAGGCTGTGTCATACTAAATTCAGTTCCTTTTAGGACAGGATTAATAAACTAATGATGAAGGAGATGTTTGGGATGTAATTTACTTGGATTTTTGCAAAACTTCTGACAATCTCATACTATTCTTATGGAGAGGGAGAGACATATTAGATAATAATATAATCAGATAGATTCAGAACTGGGTGGATTATAAAACTCACAAAAATAGATATTGATGTTTCACTATCAGCCTAGCAAGAACTTCTCAGTGGAGTACTAGAGGGATTGGTAATTGGCCCTGTAGCATTTAAATTTATATCAATAACTTCAATAAAGTCATAGAAGGGACATCCATCAAATTTTCAGCTAATACAAAGTTGGGAGAGACAGTGAACACAATGGATGTTGTTATGGGTGTATGGTGCTTCTGTACTTGGATCTGCTGAAGAGATGGCCCAAGATTCTCAGATGGTATAAGGACCTGACTGAGTAAGGATGGGAAGCCTAGGTGAACACCAAAGATTGATAATGAACACCAGCCCCACCTACAGTGCCCAAGCCTAAGTAACTAAGTGAGAACCTAGGACTGACTCACACAGCTTCTCTGGTTACTTGGCTGAGGGTTGGGTTGATGGATAGATGTTTGTAGTGAGGATAATTATTAATGATGTCAGATAACGTGGTGACTGCGGCTTAAGTATTCCCCTTTCCCTTAATCAAGACTATCAAACTGATCTTTAGAATAATAATAGCCTTCACTTAAATAAGTTCAAAGATTTAATTATAATAACTCAAGGGGTATGATCAAGGATGTGGAAGATGCTGTTGGGAATGGCTATACTAGACTACAGGTGCTAAAGTTGGATAGTCGGTTGTTAATCAAGTTGGCAGCTGGCTGGAGAGATCTCTTCTCCCTCTCTGGCCCTGGTCAGGCCTGGCTGTGGCCTTGACCAGGTGGAGCGAGGTTTGAGGAAGTTCTTCTTGGTAATTAGAATCTTGATGTATATCTCTCAGCTATGTTCAGCAATAGATGAATTGATAATCAGGTCAATAGGATACAGGTACTAGAGCAGGTCTATAGGCCTAACCACCCACCACTCAGATCCCTGTTCTCAAGAATGGGAACCCTGAAAGCATCAGCTTCTGGGGTTTTTTTTAAATAATTTTTATGTTTTAGAAAAGTTATCATGGTTACATGATTCATGTTCTTACTTTCCCCATCACCCCCTAACCTCCTCCCCCCCCCCCATAGCCGATACTCATTTCCCCTGGTTTTAACATGTGTCATCAATCAAGACTTATTTTCAAATTGTTGATAGTTGCATTGTTTTGGTAGTTTAGAGTCTACATCCCCAATCATGTCCACCTCAACCCATGTGTTCAAGCAGTTGTTTCTCTTCTGTTTCCACTCCTGTAGTTCTTCCTCTGAACGTGGGTAGCGTTCCTTTCCAGTCCCTCAGAATTATCCTGGGTCATTGCATTGCTGCTAGTACAGAAGTCCATTACATTCTATTTTACCACAGTGTATTGGTCTCTGTGTACAATGTTCTTCTGGCTCTGCTCCTTTCACTCTGCATCAATTCCTGGAGGTCTTTCCAGTTCACATGGAATTCCTTCAGTTTATTATTCCTTTTAGCACAATAATATTCCATCACCAGCATATACCACAATTTGTTCAGCCATTCCCCAATTGAAGGGCATACCCTTGTTTTCCAGATTTTTGCCACCACAAAAAGCATGGCTATAAATATTTTCGTACAGGTCTGTTTATCTATGATCTCTTTGGGGTACAGACCCAACAATGGTATGGCTGGATCAAAGGGCAGGCATTCTTTTATAGCCCTTTGAGCATAGTTCCAAATTGCCATCCAGAATGTTGGATCAGTTCACAACTCCACCAGCAATGCATTAATGTCCCAGTTTTGCCACATCCCCTCCAGCATTCATTACTCTCCCCTTCTTTCATTTTAGCCAATCTGCTAGGTGTGAGGTGATACCTCAGAGTTGTTTTGATTTGCATTTCTCTAATTATTAGAGATTTAGAACTCTTTCTCATGTGCTTATTGATAGTTTTGATTCTTTATCTGAAAATTGCCTATTTATGTCCCTTGCCCATTTATCGATTGGAGAATGGCTTGATTTTTTCTACAATTGATTTAACTCCTTGTATATTTGAGTAATTAGACCCCTGTCAGAGTTTTTTGTTATAAAGATTTTTTCCCAATTTGTTGTTTCCCTTCTGATTTTGATTGCATTGTTTTTGTTTGTACAAAAGCTTTTTAATTTAGTATAATCAATCATCCCATTCACATTCAGAGTTATAATTATCAGTTGTGTATTCCCCAACATTTTGGTATCCTCTCTTAGTTCTACCCCTTTTTCTTAGGCTATTTCCTTTTAAATCAGTGATTTGTTTTAAACCAATAACCCTTGTTCCCTCCCTTGATTTACTACCTTTTCTACCCCTTCCCTTGTTATTCCCCTCTTTTTATTTTTAAGGCCTAATGAAATCCCTCTCCCTTCTCCTCCCCTCACTTTTTTGACCTCCCCACTCCTCTGCTCCCCTTGGTTTATCCTTTCTGACTTTCTCAGTAGGGTTAGATAGAGTTCTATATCTCAATGGATATAGCTATTCTTCCCTCTCAGGGTTAATTCCACTGAGAGTAAGGTTTAAATATTACCTCTTAAAGCTCTCTTCCTCTCCTTCTTATAATAGTATTCATCCCCTCCCCTTCCCATGCCCTCTTTGTGTGTAATAGAATATCCTATTTTTCTTATTCATTCAACTTTCTCTTAGTGTCCTCTACTATTCACCCCCCTCTTTCCCACCCACCCACTTATCATCTTGGGCCTTTTAGTACTCCAACCTCTTCCTGTGAATAATTCTTCTGATTACTATAATAGTGGATACTATAATAGTGAATAGAGTTCACTACAGAGAATTACACATAACATTTCTTCATGTAGGAATACAAATAATTAGATCTTATTGAAGCCCTTAAAGAGGCAAATTTAAAAATAAGAGTTTTCTTTCTTTCCCCTCTGTTTCTTATTTACCTTTTCATGTTTTTCTTGGTTTTTGTGGTTGGATATCGAACTTTCCATTTAGTCCTGGTCTTTTCTGTGCAAATACTTGGAAATCTTCTATCTTGTTGAATGCCCATGCTTTCCCCTGGAAGTATATAGTCAGTTTTGGGTAGGAGATCCTTGGTTGTAGACCCAGTTCTCTTGCCTTTCTGAATATTATATTCCAAGCCTTGCTGTCTTTTAGTGTGGAGGCTGCCAAATCCTGTGTGATCCTGATTGGTGCTCCTGGCTTCTTGTAAATTTTTTTCTTTTACTTGGAAGCTCTTGAATTCGGCTATTACATTCCTGGGGGTTATCTTTTCAGGGTCTAGTGTAGAGGGTGATCTATGGATCCTTTCAATGTCTATATTGCCCTCTTGTTGTAGAACTTCAGGGCAATTTTGCTGAATAATTTCTTTTAGTATGGAGTCCAAAATTATATTAATTTCTGCTTTTTCAGGAAGTCCAATGATTCTGATTGTCTCTTCTAGACCTGTTTTCTTGGTCTGTCACTTTCTCATTGAGATATTTCATGTTTCCTTCTATTTTATCAGTCTTTTGACTTTGTTTTATTTGTTCTTGCTGTCTTGAGAGATCATTAGCTTCTAATTGTTCAATTCTAGCCTTTAGGGACTGGTTTTCCTTTTCAATCTGGTCATTTCTGGTGTTCAATTTGCTTATCAGTTCATTTGATTTCTGAGCCTCACTTTCTAATTGCAAAATTCTGCCTTTTAAACTGTTATTTTCTTGCCAGATCTCTTCCATCTTTCTTATCATCTCAGATTTGAACTCTTCAATAGCTTGTGACCAGTTTTCATTATTTTGGGAAGGTTTGGATATGATTATTTGTTTGTTCTCCTCTGCCGTTTGCTCTGTTATCTGGATTTTTTTCTATGTAAAAGTTGTCAAGTGTTAGATTTCTTCTTGATCTTTCTCTTCTGGGGTTCTTGTCTCTGGCTTGCCATTGTTAGTCCAGTGCCCTCTCAGCTTTATCCTCACGTCCAGGGTCTGTCTGCGCTCTTTGGGCTCCTGATGTCGCAGGTCCAGTTGTTCTTAGGGTCAAGCCTCCTGGTGGTCCCCTTGCTTGTTCCTCTGCCTGAAGCTCCTTTAACAGTCTCAGGGAGCTGCTTCCACAATCATGCACTCCTCTTCCCTGGGTCCCCACCCATGGTCCGTGCCTTAGCTCAGAATCCCAGTCTGCAGCTGGGACCACGCCTGCGCTCAAGATCTGTGTTCAAAGTCCATGTGTTCTTTAGCCTCTTGGGATCTTAAGTCTTGCTGCTCTTAGGAACAGGCCCTGGTGGTTCCAGGTAGCTTTCAAGGACTTAATGGATGCCCCAAACTCTTGTGCCCTGGCTTTGGCCCTGTAGGTGGTGGGGGGGAGGGGAAGGGATTATTCAGCTCGTGTTTTAGTAGAGCTGTTACACCCCCTTATAGCATGGAAATGCCCTGATCCCACGTACCTTCAATGCTGTGCCCTATTGTGGGGTCCCTTTGTTCGTCTGGATTTGTTTTTATGTCCCCTTGAGGAGTCCTATGTGTTTTGGTTACGAGAGGTTAAGCAGCTGCTTTTTACTCTGCTGCCATCTTAACCTTGAATTCTTTATTCAGCTCCTGGGCTTTTATAGTGGTGGTAGCAACTGTCTTTTGCCCCTTGCCTCATGGCATCTGGCCAAATTCCAAATTCCATAACTGTCAGTTGTCACTCATGTTGATCTCCATCTTCTTCTCAGAGGTTGCTATTACAATTACAAAATCAGAAACAATGGGATCTTTATAGGTTAGATCATTAAGCTAAATCTAGTAAAATTTAATGCAAAGTGAATAAATACAAAATCTTGCAATTCAGTACAAAAAATAAACTTTAAAATCAAAAGATGAAGAAAGTAATAATCTAGGGTTTTTAGTAGACAACAAACTCAATAAAAGTCACTGGTATCATATTGCAACCAAAAAAAGCTAAAGTAACCTTGAGCTCCATTAAAAAGGGAATAGCTTCCAGGAATAAGGAAGCAAAAGTCCCATTTTATTCTGACCTCATTAGGAAGGAATACTGTATTCAGTTCTAGGCTCAACAGTTTAAGAGGGATATGCTAGAGCTTATCCTATATGTCCATACAAGATGATGAAGAGCCTTGAGTCCAGGTCATATAAAAATCAGTTGAAAGAAATGGGCATATTTAACCTGAAGAAGAATAGACAGAAGGAACTCTTAAAGTATTTGAAGTGGGGCAGCTGAGTAGCTCAGTGGATTGAGAGCCAGGCCTAGAGATGGGAGGTCCTAGGTTCAAATCTGGCCTCAGACACTTCCTAGCTATGTGACCCTGGGCAAGTCACTTAATCCCCATTGCCTAGCTCTTACCACTCTTTCTGCCTTGGAGCCGATACTCAGTATTGACTCCAAGATGGAAGGTAAGGGTTTTTTTTAAAGTATTTGAAGGGTTATTGTGTGGAAAAAGAACTAGACTGGTTCTGTTTGGCTCCAATAGGCAGTAGGAAGAGTCATGGGGAAAAGTTTCTAAGAGGTAATTTTAGGCTTGATGTCAGGAAAAATTCCCTAAAGTTATACCTGTCCAAAAATGGAATGGGGTGCCTAGAGAAGTAATGGTTTTTCCTTGTTTGGACTTCTCCAAGCAGAGTCTGAGTAACCCTTGTTGAAGATATTATAATTTGAGATGCCTTCTGGGTATGAATTGGACAAAATAGTCACTGAGGCCCCCTCCAACTTTCAAATTTTGAGATGTCAGTACACTTGGAGACTTCAGTTTGACAGTGAATTACAAAGGAGAATACTAAAAACTATATTTGGAAATTTTAATTCAGATAATTAAAAAGATCAAAGGCTTACTACTTAGAAGCTTCATAGCTATATATTTTCTTCAAGAAGAACATTGTAAGGTATTAGACGTGAAAATTATAAAAAATATAAGTCTTATGTGACCAGAAATGATTGGTTATTGGTATTATAGTCTTTTAAGAGTCAGTTGTCTGTGCACATTCAAATCATCCCCACTGGCTAGAGCAAAGATCAAAGTAAATTCCTTAATAGAAGATAATCTAAATATGAAAAGATCCTATGAAAAATTACCACAATTCCAAACCAACCTGTTTAAATAAGCTGTGTGTGCTAAAAATGGGAACTAGGCAAAAGGAAAATCATTGACTTTTTCGTCATTTTTGTACCAGTTTAACCAGTGCAAAACAATCAGTACCGCTGTGTGAAGTACCAAAAAAGTATACCAAAAAGCCTCCTTCAGAGGCTTCCACATTTTTTGAAGAGTACCCCTATGAAAAGATGCCTAACACTATAAAGCAGTGTTGATAAGTACCAAAGGAACCATGGGGACAATGCTACAAGAATTCACGGGACAGAGAGCATCTCAAGTAAGATGGTCAGGAAAGGCTTTTCATATAAAATAGGATTTAAGCTGAGCTTTACAAAAATCTATGTAGGAAAAGTAAAAGAAAAAACCATTCCAGCTAGTGAATAACAAAGAGGCAGCATGGCTTAGTGAATAGAGGAAAATCTAGCCTCAAGTTCTGTCACTGACACATTCTGGCTATGCAACCCTGGGGAGGTCACTTAAATTCTCAGTGCCCCCCTCTCACAAGCTCTCTAAAGCTAATAGCTCCAGAGAATTAGATGCCAATGTGAGTTTCATTATGGGGAATTCCTATACCAATGAAAATCATAGGTCTGTTCTAGTTCTGATCATCTTCATAATATCTGTATATGCCTGTATCTTACAATATGAAGCAATTTTTCTTTGATACATAGTCCAGGTATTGTCCATTCATGGCAGAGAGAGGCCTTTAAAAAATTTATACCATTCTGAGGAAACAAAACTAAGGCAAAGGACTTAGTGATGCACCCAAGGCCACATTTATGGGTAATATTAAACACTGAGTTTACTGGGTTTAGAGAAAGGGGAAAAGGAGGACTGCTGGGGCAAGAGATAACTGACTAAGAACAAATACCAATAGGGAATCACCTTTACACCCACAAACACAGGACTTGGGAAATGGGTAACACCTATATGGAAGAATAGCAATTAAATCAGTTAAGCAGTGAGTGAGACTCCAGTCGGCTGGGGAATTACAATAAACTCTTATATAGCTTAACTAAGGTACTTCTAGGTTTAAGGACAACAGACAAGAAGCAAAAAAACAATGATTTAATAAAGTAAAGAAGTTAGGGAGATGGGTAAACAGGGATTTCCTTAACTGGGGTTAACTATGGACCAGAAACAAGGGAAATGGATCACTACACTAAAACCCTAACACTAAGTAGATCCAAGCAGAATGGATCTCCCTCCTTGGGTCCTTGTCCCTCCAGCTTTGATCTCAGCTGTCCTAAGGTCCCAGATGAAAACCAACCAGTAAATCCAAAAGGGTCTCCAACCAAGAGCTGATCCAGTAATGGAAGTCCACCTTCCAAACTACAAACCAAGTTCCAGGCCACACAGTAGATGGGATGGTCCTTGAGGAGTACAAAACACCTGCTTCCTCTCCAGTGGCAGCAACCAACAGACTCAGACCCTTGAGTCTCACCTGCAGAGTTCCAAGGCTCCCAGAATGTTCCACTCATCCATCCTGCTTTGCACAACTTTTCCCTATCTATACTTAAAAATGCTATTTCCTTATTACACCACATTGGTAACAAATTAAGAAAATGCCAAAATAGCAATTTGAACTCTGGCATCCTCAAATCGGGCTTTCCTGAACTGTGAGAAATTGTAAATAATGATATTCCATCAGAAACCATGCTATACTACTACTACTACTACTACTACTACTACTACTACTACTACTACTACTACTAACTAGAAAATNTACTACTACTACTACTACTACTACTACTACTACTACTACTACTACTAACTAGAAAATGACCATGAAAAGAAAGAGAAGTTGGTTTTGGTTTGGGATTTTTTTTTTGGCAAAAGATGTACTGATTTGATTAATACAGTCAAAAATATGGATCTGGAAAGAAATGGCAAATGGGCAGGGAACATGCATTTATATAGAATTACTATGTACCACGCATTGTGCTGCTTTTTAATGAATATTATCTCATTTGGAAGCTTGGAAGTCAAATAATCTTATCTCTTCCTTTTATAGATGAGAAACTGAGCACCAGAGATAGTGAGTGATTTTCCTTAAGCAAAGAATGAGTCCATACCAAAGCCAAAATTCAAAACCCAATCTTCTTACTTTGAACCTACTAATGAGACATTTCATTTGGCTGTAATGTTCCCTTTCCTCCCCCCACAATATAAAATAGAATACTTAGATGCTACTTATTAATTCTTTATTCTAACTCAGAGCCCACCATATCCCAGGAAGCACTTAAGTAATATCCTGACTTAGCATCCTCCTAAACCTTGATGATGTTTCTGTACTAAAATTACTAACACAGTGTTAAAATGCAGCACTCACACATATAAAATTCACATCAAAAGAAAAATGGAACAAAAAATGGATATAACAGTCATAACTATATGGGGAGGGGAGAATTCTTATCCAATGTAATAAACAAAGAAAGTAAATGGAGAGAGAGAGAGAGAGAGAGAGAGAGAGAGAGAGAGAGAGAGAGAGAAAGAGAGAGAGAGAGAG
>NC_058130.1:237762841-237770341 GCF_016433145.1 Gracilinanus agilis
AGAGAGAGAGAGAGAGAGAGAGAGAGAGAGAGAGAGAGAGAGAGAGTTTGAATATGAACTCCAGTCTACAATACATGGCTTTTTTTTAACCTTCAATCCCAACCTCCTTCTGCACCTTAAAATGATCTTTCGGAAATGTGTTGGAACGTACAGTTGGCATGAGAAGTTAACTTCTTTCTGTATAGCTGACCCTGGCAGTTCTCTGCCATTTTCCTCACCATTCATTGTCACATTATTCTCTAACTATTTGACTTCTATTCAGTTAACGTAGGCATGGGGAAAGATTTCATGATCTTTTATGATTTGGCTTCACAGATCACAATGAGCACTGCATTCTTTTGCTCTAATTTGCTAATCTTTGTATAGAGGCCATTACTCTATAAGAATCTGAGGCAAGTGGATTGAATTCAATCCAATCCAATAAACATTTATTAAGTACCTCCAACATGCCAGATATGGTTCTATGAGCTAGAAATACAATTAATAGAAAGAAAGACAGCCTCTACCCTCAATAAGCTTATAATTTAAAATGGGAGACCACTTACAAAAGGAGGTTGGGGGATGGAGTGAAACATCATGGGGCAATCTTGCACCTTGAGCTGAAACCTGACAGATACAGCAAATAAGTGAAGTAATCTGAAAGTCCAGTGTCTGCCCTTTATAAAGAAAACTGTTGGGAAGACTTTGATCCTCCAACCCTCCAGTCTGAGGGGAGAAGAGACTAAGGAAGGTATTACGGTCAGTCAAGGCTTAAGTCAACAACATGTGAGTTTAGAAGTGAAAATTTATCAACTAAATAAGGGATAGAGGAGATCACAAAAAATTAAATAGGTCATTTTTATTAAATGAACTTTAAAATATTTTGCACAAATAAAGTAAATTAGAATAAGAAGAGAAGCCATTTATTGGGAGGAAACTATTAAATATCTCTGCTAAGGTTCTGAGATCCAAGATGTAAAGGTAATTAACATTAATATATGATAACAAAGAGACAGTATGGTTTAATGAATAGAGATCTTACCTTAAGTCAGGAGAATCTACATTTAAACCCTGCTACTGACAAATACTAGCTGTGTAACCTTGAGCTTCAGACCCCTCGTTCCCCCAAAGGAGCTCTCTAAGGCTATGAGTTACAGAGCAGAACTCAATATGCATTGGGAAAAGAAGTTTCCTTATAAACAGCTCCTATACCAATGAAATCATGGGTCTGACCTAATAACAATATAGATGATCCATTCCAAATAAATAAATGGTCAAAAATATGAGGAGGCAATTCTTGAAATAATTTCCACTTAATATACAATAAAATGAAAGATCACTCAGAACATTGTGAGAAATGCAAATTAAAGTAATTTTCAAGTTTCACCTTTTACCCAGTATTTGGACAAAGATAGAAATTGCTAATATTGGAGGAACTACAAAAAGGAAGGCATTAAAGCACTGTTGGAGCAGCTAGGAATTGGTGCAGCCATTCTGGAAAGCAATTTGAAAGTATATTATTGTTGTTTTAAGTGCCATATATAGCAAAACAGTGATAGCAAACACTTTTGTGGCAGCAAAGAACTGGAAGCACAGTAACAGCCAACTGATGGGGGAAAGACTAAACAAACTAGTACATAAAGGAAAATGGAATAACACTGCATCATGAGAAAGGTGCCCATGGTGAATTCAGAGAAGAAATGACTTCAGAAAAACCTGGAAATATTTGTATGAACACTTGCAGAGTGAAATAAGTAGGACCAAGAGAACACTGTACATAGTGACAGCAATATTATAAAGATAACCAGCTGCAAAAGACTTAAGAATTTTGATCAATGCAATGCAATCAGGTCTGTATGAACCCAGGGAATCCATGATGATACATTCTACCCACCTTCTGATGGTGGTCATAGACTCAAGATGCAAAAGGAGTTTTATTTTTTAGGCACAGTCAATAGGGAAATTTGTTTTGTTTGACTATGTATATTTGTTATGAGGATTTTGCAACAGGTAGGTAGCCTAATAAATAAATCCTGGACCTGTAGTCAGGAAGACAAGTTCAAATCCAGTGTCAGACACTTACTAGTTGTCTGATTCTGAGCAAGTCTCTGTCTGACTCAATTTCCTCATCTGTAAAATAAGGATGAGAATAGCACCTTCCTCCAAGAGTTGTGATAATATTTATAAAATGCTTTGCAAACCTAAGAGCATGTATAAATGTTAGCTATTTCTATTTATTTTCCTCCTCCAATAGGGACACAAGAGGGGAAAAATAAATTCTTGTTTATTGAAAAAAAGATTTTAAAAATTCAAAATTAATTTTAAAAATCATGGGAAAATGAACTGGAACGACCTCCAGGAATTGATGCAGAGTGAAAGAAGCAGAACCAGGAGAACATTATACACAGAGACTGATACACTGCAACACAATCAAATGTAATGGACTTCTCTACTAGCAATATGCAATAATCCAAGACAATTCTGAGGGACTTATGAGAGGGAATGCTTTTTACACCCAGAGAAAGAACTGTGGGAGTAGAAACACAGAAGAAAAAAAACTGCTTGAACACATGGATATATGTGTACATGATTTGGGAAGCAAACTCTAAACGACCACCCTAGTACAATCATCAATAATATGGAAATAGGTCTTGATCAATGACATATGTAAAACCCAGTGGAATCACTCGTTGGCTAAAGGGGAAGGAGGGAGGTACAAGAAAGGGAGAGAAAGAACATAAATCATGTAACTATGGGACAATATTCTAAATCAATTAATTAAACAAAAATTTTCAATTTAAAGGTTTTTACCTTTAAATTAAAATAAAAATCATGGAAAAGCTTGTGTGAAACAATGCAGAGTAACATAAGTACCTATAGCCAAAAAATATATGCAATGAATACAATAATATAAATAGAAAGAATAATAAAACAAAACTGAGCATTATAATTCTAATGACCAGGGTTGGTCCCAAAGAAAAGTTAAGAAAACACAACTCCCTTCCTTCATTGCAAAGGTGGAGGACTGTGAATGTGAATTGTTTGTTATATATACTGTCAGGTGAAGCTAATGTGCTGGTTTTTACTTTTTTTAACATTTATTAGAAGAGGAAGCTTGCTGAATAGGGGACAAAAAGAGACAAATTCATAAGCTCTTATACTTGTATCCTGTGAGCCTATAAATATGATATGAAAACAAAAAACTCAATAGAAAGAGAAGAAATTAATATCATTGTATTGATTTTACTATAACTTCAAATCCAGATCTTTTTCTTTCTCCTTCCTTTTCTGTTAGCATGAGTTATAATCTTACAACAAAGGAAGCTAGCAGCAAACAAAAGAATTGCTAACATAGTACTCTTGAATCCAAAGGAACACAGCATGGACAGTATTATCAGGGTTCAGCCAAGGGCCAATAAGAAGCAACAAATGTGATGATGTGCTGTGTAGAATTGCCAACCACTGGTGCCAGCTGGGCCAGTGATCTTGGGCATCATCAGTAAGACAGATAATGAATCATCATGAATTGGTCCAACAAGCAAGGCAGTTTCTGTATATCAAAAAAGCAAAACTCTGACTGCAGCAGCAACCCCAGTGAGGACATCCTTGATTTTTAAGCTAGTGAATTTTACTTTCCTAACCTGCCAAAAAGTACAAGGTTGGATGACACATGGATACAAGATGATTACACAGAGACCATTGGAGAGACAAGACTGTCTGTTTTTATTAGATCTGATGGCTAGGCAAGGCATGTGCTGCTGATCTAAAAAAGCTATGGGAAACGAAAGGTTCATAATTGGGTTGGAGGTGACTTAAAACAAGCTAAAGATGACAACGGCCTCATAAAAGTAAACAGTGCCTGTGTTCAAGGTGGAAAGTAAACTGTGTTGTGATTATGAAAGGGAAAAAAACCTAAAATTGTGGATTGGATATTCACAACCTACAGTAATCCCTTTAGCTTGGGACTTGAATTTTGTGCCTCATTCGTAACAAGCTCCATTGCCAAAAGGAAGAAAGATGAACTTGTCATAACATAGTCATACAATATGCTCATCTACCCAAATGGCCTCTATATAACCCTAGGGATGGGCATAAAACTGCTTTTGGGATGGTTTAGAATATGTTTCACAAAACCCATTCCATGCTTCTACAGGTGTAAGATGCTTCTATTTTTGCTCTTATTTGGATTTTTAAAAATGAGAAAGCACACAATAAAAAGGAAAAAGGCTACTTCAAGTGTCTTCCCCACATCATTCTGTCTTGAACAGGACTGATAGTTCAATCTTAAGCAGCAAGTTACCACAGTGGACAGAATCCTGGACTTGGAGTCAAGAAAATCTGAGTTCCTATCCAGTCTCATTCATTTACTTAGCTTTGCAGCTCTGGGCAAGTAATACACCTCTCTGAGACTCAGTTTCCTCGTCTGTAAGACAGAGCTCAAAAGAACACCTATCTCCTAAGGTTGTTGGGAGGAACAAACAACATAACCTACATAAATCACTTGGCAAACCTTTAAACACTAAATCAGTGGTTCCCAAACTTTTTTGGCCTACCGCCCCCTTTCAGAAAAAAAATTACTTAGCCCCCTGGAAATTAGTTTTTTAAATTTTAATAGCAATTAATAGGAAAGATAAATGCACCTGTGGCCATCACCGCTACCCTGGATCGCTGCAGCACCCACCAGGGGATGGTAGCACCCACTTTGGGAATCACTGCACTAAATCAATGTTAGCTATTACTTTTATTCTTGTAACATTCCTCTGATAGCAAATAAACTACAAATTCTTTAGCCCAGGCTGTAAGGCTCTGCCACATGGAGATCCAACCTGGTTTTGTTTCACACTATTTCCTGTCACATACTTTATGTCCTGCTCTTTCCTGCCTCTGAGACTTTCCTTCTACCACATGCCATATTTCGAATTGATCTTTGCTCCTTCCCATCTCTCTCAACTGTTAAAATATTCCCTTTCCTTCAACATCTAGGTCAGGCATCATTGCCCCCATAATGTCTTCCCAGAGCCTCTCACTTGGAAGCAATCTCTCCATCCTACGGTTTCTTAAAGCACTTTTTTTAAAACCTTATACATTTATCATGTTCTTTTTGTAATATACTTATTTGTCAATGTCTCCTCTGATAATCTACAAGTTTCAGTAAGGTAGATACTATGGCTTTTTCATCTTGGTAGCCCCAAACAAGGATCTTACACATAATAAGTTTTAGTAGATGTTTGCTGAATGAATGAACCACATTATAGATCCATACGAGTCTATCCATTTCTTCTTCTACCTGGTACTCTAAAGCTTGAGACTTCTTATTCACTCACTCTCTGTCTCAGAATCTCTTCTCTAAAACTGAATAATAGCTAGAGCTTTTATAAAACATTTACGTTTACGAAGTGCTTTGCATATTTTAACTCATTTGATCTTTACTATAATCCTGTGAGACAGAAGCTATTAACATCCCTATTTAACATATCAAGAAAATGAGAATAAGAGAGGTTAAGTAAACTTCCCAGGATCACACAGTTCAGTTAGTGTCAGAGGTAGAATTTGAACCCAGGTCTTCTTGACTCCCAGTCCAACATTGTTCACTGTACCATCTGGTTGAATACAGATTGACAGGTCTCAAAACCTTTCCAGATAGGGGGCAGCTGGGTAGCTCAGTGGATTGAGAGCCAGGCCTAGAGACGGGAGGTCCTAGGTTCAAATCCGGCCTCAGACACTTCCCAGCTGTGTGACCCTGGGCAAGTCACTTGACCCCCATTGCCTACCCTTACCACTCTTCCACCTATCAGTCAATACACAGAAGTTAAGGGTTTAAAATACAAAAAAAAAAACCTTTCCAGATAGAAGTGACATTTACATACTAAATATTAACTTCCAATTTAGTTTATAAGCCATAATTACCATTATCCTCCTGTCCAATTCATTGATTTGATGTCTGTCTCATAGAGGTAACAAATAATTTAATCAGCTTCCATTCTATCTCAGTTATTTGACTGCTCAATTTTTCAGTCTTCTTTCACTATCTCTGAAGGCCTTTAATGTCAGTTACATCACCAAGAAGCCTAAATGAATGTTTGCATAATAACAGTAACTCACTTATATAGTATTAGTCACACAATCACCCTGTGTGATAGGTATTGCAGCTATTATTATTATTATTATTATTATTATTATCAACCTTTTGGAGATGAAAGAATAAGTCTCAGAGAAAAGATGAATTACCAATGATTCCACAAATAGTAAACATCAGAATCAAGATTTGATCTCAGTTCTCTCAGAATTTGGGACAGCCAGAAGGGGCAGCAGATAGAGTACTAGATCTGGAGTCAGGAAGACTCATCTTCCTGAATTCAAAACTAGCCTCAGACACTTTCCAGCTTTGTGACCCAATGCAAGTCATTTAACCCTATTTGCCTCAATTTTCTCACCTATAAAATGAGCAGAAAAAGGAAATGCCAAACTGCTTTGGTGTCTTTGCCAAGAAAACCCCAAATGGGATCCCAGAGAGTTAGACACAACTAAAAAACGACTGAACAACAACTCTTACATGTTCAATGTTCTGAACAATACCTGAGTGTGCCCTGACATCTTCTTCAGGCACACAATTCCTCCACTACTATCCATAAGGTGCCCAGCAAGCCAGTTCACATTTGCTGAACACCGACTTTCCTCGACAGCAAATTGCTGCCTTGTCACCAGTCATTTCCAAGAGACCCTCTAAGCTGCTTCTCTTACTTACAACATAAGTTGGAGTATTCAAGCTGGTTACTCTGACCAAGCCATCCTTGCGTATAGAATTTGGGGGTTAAAATAGATGATTACTAAGACCCCTTCCAGCTACCTGATTCTATGATCTATGTTTCCAAGAAAATCATCAAGCAATAAAGTCACTGCTGGCCTCACAGCACAAAATAATTCATCCTTAGCAGGGCATGGAAGTCATTTAGTTTCAGAATGCAAATGGCAATATAGCATAGATTCATAAAATGTTAGAGCTAGAAGGGACTTAGGAAATCATCTAGCCCAACCCCTTTCATTTTACAGATGAGGAAATGGAAGTTAAATGACTTGCTCAAGGTCACCTCACTAATTTGTATCAGGAGCACAAATCAAAAGGGAAGGTAACTGGCCCAAAAGAATTCTTTTAAACTTTCATCTGTAACTTGTGAATGGATGGCTTTCTTTCATCTTTGACAGAATATATAGTTATCATGGCTAATGGAGCAGATCTTTTTCTTGCCTCACAGATATAAACGGAACCATTAAAGTATCATATGTATAGTCTGCTGCTGGACTTTGCTCCTGAATGTTCACTATCTTAAAGAACTCAAGGAGAAATTTTTCTATAGAAGAATGAGCATGGAAATCTTTTAGCTCTGAACAATTTTCTGCTTGTAAGTGCCCTACTTTCAGGTGTTATTTTTTTTTCTTCTCTACTAACATCAGATTTATATCTCTATTGTCCTTGGAACATAGATGGCTTGAATGGAGGGGGAAGGTAGGGAAGGGAAATGG
>NC_058130.1:237774424-237799875 GCF_016433145.1 Gracilinanus agilis
TCTCTCTCTCTCTCTCTCTCTCTCTCTCTCTCTCTCTCTCTCTCTCTCTCTCGTGTCCCTCCTTCTCTTCTGACTTCTCATCTGCCTATGACACTTTCAAGTATTCCTAAATGGAAAAAATTATTCTTTTCATCTTTCTAGCCAATATAGCTCCTATCCCATATCTTTCTTCCTCTTCATTGCTAAGCATTACTGTGGTTATTATCAGAGAAGCAACCAGAACCACAGGAGATGGCAGTAGTGAAGGTCAGAGTGACAAGCTAGTTCATCACTGAGACAAACAAGTAGATAGTAAGAGAGTCCTTCAAGTAAGAATTCATTTGTATTGCCACTAAAGCAAGGGAAGGTGTCAAGTTACCAGGTATCTGGAGGAAAGAAGGAAGAAAAAGGAAGATCAGTTGTGTTGTGTGCAGATGCAAAGCATGGAATCCCTGCAAAGGTACAGGGATGGCCTCACCCAGAGTTCCAGGGGACCCCCTGGAGAACTTTGGGTGAGGGGCAGTTGAGAAGGGTTGGAGACAGTTAATTTGTGGGATTAGATGTGAGCAGACACTCTGCTTGATTCTCCTGACTTGGGGTTTCTCCTGAGGTGGCCATTGTAGCTTAAGCCAGTGGTTTCTACTCATAGGGTTAGCCTATTTGTTATTACTATTCTTCATTAATATAATTATATAATTACTTAGTGATTAGAGAGTAAGATATTTATCTATAGCAAGAGAGCCAGTTTTAGTTAAGTGCTTCATCCCTCCAGTGAGGAGGGGGAAGGGGGCATCGATTTAACAATTCAGGGTCACTTTTCCTTTATCCTAAAACCTTCATTAACTTCTCTAATTTTCCTTGTTAATTCCTAATATAACTTTTTACCTTCAAATCTGTGCCTGATAATTATTTGGGAAGATACTTACAATTCAGTCTGTACATTTGGGTTGAATCCTGTTGGCTGCCAGTTTAAGATCTCCTCTGTCCTCAACAGTTAGATAAATAATTTCTATATATCTCCTCTAACTGACCTGAAAGGAATATAAATTTAAGAAAGAAACATTATTGGGGTTTCAGCCATAACAGAAACTCACCAGAAGAATCCTATTCCTGTCTTCATTACCAACTGAAGCAGAAGCAGTTAGAGGGGGAGGGGTTTGAGAATCAGGAGTGTTTTACCCCCTCCTTTCCTCACTGTAGCCTGTCAATCTCTGGCTCTTGACTTAAAGATCTATTTGACCCTGACCCATTTATCTGCTTCTCCAAACTATCTGTTATTATCATTATAACAGTTGCCAGACTTGCAGAAGTGACTTTTTTATAATAGCCTTTTCATTGGTCTTTCTGTTTCCAATCTCTCTGAACTCCAACCAAACAGCCTTCCTTTATGATCTCCAAATTTCACATTCCATCTCCTGTTTCCATGACTCTACACAGACTGTTCCCCATGTCTGGAATATTCTCCTTCATGTCTGTCCTTTTTAGAAGCTAGTTTCTGTTAGGGTTCAATTCAGGTGCAGCCTGAGAAGTGAAATATAAATCTATGACCCTATGAAGTCTAATATCATTTTCTGATTCTTGACTGTTAGGATTCTTTCTCTGAATTAATATATTTTTTCTAATTTTTAGTTTTACATTTTTATTTTATTTATAATTATATTAAATATATTATATCATATATTTCTCATTTGGTGTCATCTTGGCACCAGACTATCTATATGGTCCTTGAGGACAGAAAGATTTTTTATCAAATCTTTTATCTCCTCTAAAAGGTAGCAAAATGCTCTATATAAAAGTTTTTTAATAAATATTTATTATTTGTTTCTGATTATTGCATTGAACTAGTACATCCTGAACCACCATCCCTACTCCTTAGTAACACTCTCTAACCTCATTCTGATTATTGATTTTATCCCTACTTTTACATTGTGATAAGATATCACAACTTCCTTCTGGTCCTTTCAGGTCTTGTCTGACAGGTTCTTCATCTCGTGTTTGCGTTATATGTATGATCCTTGCCTTTACAGTAACTTTTCTCAAAATGGAATTGAACAAGATAACCTAGATTTCTTCCAGCTCTTAATTCTATGGTTCTTTTTGGGACTCTGCATCTTTTACACCCACTGAAAGATTCCCTTTCTTCTGTCTAAACAGGATGAGTTTCTGTAGCTCCTGATGGGCTCTGTTCTCTATCCTTCCCCATCTTCCACCTCCAGGACAGGGTTGGGGAGTACTGGTTGTCTAGGACAGGTTCTTAAAATATTATATATAGTGTCATCTGATTACCTTTCTTTTAGCCATCCACCTCTAAGCCTGTGATCCTGGATAATCTGGGAGAACAAGAGGAAGTCCTTGATTCCTTAAAAAAAATGGGCCACAAAACTCTACCCCTTTTTAGAAATCATGTTATAATTTCAGAGAGAAACTAATACTTGTTGCCACTGATCCTGTCTCCAGAAGGACTTGAAAACTGAATGTCAGAGAAGTTCCTAGCACTTCTACTACTTCCTGCCCAAATACAGTGTTGGACAAAAATAATAGAGACAAGAAAGCTTATTCATTTATCTGTGAGAATGAATGAGGAAGGAAGGTCTGTTTCAATACCTAGAAAATAAAGGACTCTGAAAAACAGGAATCAATACAGCCTCAACTTCACCATATCTATAATTTTTTTTACCCTCCACACTAATAGGATTTTTCTCTTTCTCAGAACTGAATGTGTATTGGTGGGTACCGGTTGATTTCTGAAGAAAGGAAACAGATTTTAATACAAATTAAACTTACGTAGGTTGCCATAACTGCTTTTGGCACAATAAAGAAAAAAAAATGTACTCAAGTTGTCCCTCTGTCTCTTTGTATGAACCTGGCTGTTCTTTGTTTAGTAACAAAACACTTGTTCCAAAGCTTCCCCCCTCTTGTAGGAGTGTCTATACAGCCAGTAAATAAAAGCACAGTTGGTAAAGAAAACTATCTTAAGCAATATTCACAGTGGTAAGGAACTATTAAACAGAGAGCCATAAAATGCCTGTAAACCTGTTTATGTACTGTCTTGAAAGTAATTTCAGGGGAGTAGAAATGGGATGGATACAGGACAAAAGATGTTGGTTCTCTTTAACATTGTCTCTTTTATAAATAGGTGTCACCTTAGCCATCCTTACTAGCATTCCATGTAGGAAGAAAGTGACTCATAGGTAGAGATTTATAATGTCTACTTAAAGGTGACCTAGGCTGGATACTGCTACTTTTAGCAATTTGGCATTCAATCTGTCTGAGCCTGTGATCACTGTGTAAGAGAGAACTCTGACAGTCCATTCTAAGTTGCTTTGTTTGCTACCCCCTAAAAAAGAAATAGGATTTACCATGTCATATGACCCATCAGCTCTCAAGGGCAATCTGGTTCTAAGAAGAAGGCTCTATCTAGAGGTCTAAGTCCTTTTAAAAAAATTTTTATGACCATATTTCAATATAATTGGTTTCCTTTATAATCTTAAATGTTTTCTTTTGTGCATTTAAAAATGTTGTTCTGAGAAAATAACCATGGGCTTCATCAATCTGACAGAGTCCATAACAACAACAACAAAAAAAAGGTTAGAAATTTCTGTGACTAGTGAAATCCCCATTGCTCTTATTAGGGAGCTTTAGACTTATTTTCAGGGTTTTCCTACATAATCCTAGTGATATGAGTCATTATCTATCAGAAGATAATTAGCCTGGGATCCTTAGTTAGTTTCCAGAAACCTCCAAACTAGGAGAATGTAAGCTTTTTGAGTTATGTCTGAGTATATGGCTTACTTTTGTATTGGTGCCCTTTACACCTAGCACAATACCTGACTTAATAAATGACTGTTGGATGAAAAACTGATCATTTTATCTTCTATGAACCAATCTCAGAAGTTTTTATTAAGTGCCTACTGTGTAATTGGAATTTTGCTCCCCAAAACTCTCTTTCTCAGCTTCTCATGTTCATTCTCACATCATGTCCTTACAATTTGGAGATAAAGTTTTGGGTAGCTCCACACTCTCTCTCTTCTCCCAGAAACTCAGCTATGGAGGTGGGGTGAGGTGAGAGGCGGGAGAATTTTACTCAGGTTTTACTTTTGTTCTTTTTATTTCTTCTACTTCAAGTGAAATTTAATAAACTTTATAAAGTATAATACTTGGAGTTATTAGATATTAATTTTAACCTCACATTACTAAGTACAAGACACTGTGCTAAGCACTTCTCTGAAAAACAGTTTTCAAGTCCTTCTGGTGAGAGGATCAGTGGCAACAAGAACTGGTTTCTCTCTGAAACTATGACATAATTTCTAAAAAGGATTAGAATTTTGTGGCCTATTTTTTAGATCAGTGATGGGCAAACTTTTTAAAAAGGGGCCAAAGGAAAGGAAATGCTCATCTGTCAGTCTGTTTCTAAGACAAGTCTTTCAAAGTTTCATTGTATTATATCCTAGTCATTATATTCGTCAGATTAGAAATAATGTAGTGAGGTTAGATAGAACATTTCAGGGGGCTTCATCTGGCCCCGGGGGCCATAGTTTTCCCATCACTGTTTTAATTTATCAGGGACTATCTGGGTTCTCCTGAATTATTCAGTGTCACAGACTTAGAGATGGACGGTTAAAAGAAAAGTAATCAGATGTTACTATATGCAACATATACACACAATATAAACACACCTGTCCTAGGTGTGAAAGGAGTCTAGAATTAGAGATGAATCCCATCTCACCATGGACATCTAACCACTTTTAAATCCCAGGGAATATCCCAAACCCTCTAATGAGTTCATTCATACTATTAGACTTCCAGTTAAGATGAAACATTATAGAAAAGCATAATTCTCAAGCATAAATCCCAGCAAATATCTGAAAAGGATCCCTGAATATCTGATTATCTGAAAAAAGACCAATGATAAAGAAAACCAGAAGGAAACATAAGTTGTTCCTTCTAGTCCAGAACTGCAAAAGAAAATGACTAGAATTTAGTAAAGGTAAGAGATAGGGATTGCATCAAGGAAGCCATCAAAAAACATGGAGCACAGGTAGGAAGTCCTTCTTATGGAAAGAAACAAAAGCTGGAGAAAAAATTATAGTGGAAACACAGGAGTTGAGACACATAGAACATAAATATGTCTGAGCAATTAGAAGGAGCTAAACTATGAAGTACTTACATTTTAATAGGGGAATAAGAGACAAGGGTCCTCCAGAATGATGATGTCATTAAGCGTAACAGAGGAAACCAAATGAGAAAAAAAAAACACTTGGCCTGGGAAAGGTTTTATTTTCTCTTAGCTTTAAGATAGGAAAGAAAAAGGAATACAGCCAAAAAGAAGTGAAGCAAAGGGAAGATGAAATTACTACTTTGCAAAATATGATGAATAGGAAAAAAGTATATTTTATAAACATGAGAGGAATAAATGAGGGGAATGTATATCTCACAATCTTCTTTATTTGAAATAGGATAGAGTGAGTTAAACACAGACACACACACACACACACACACACACACACACACACACACACACACACGAGCTTCATATGGAAATACATCAGACTCAATAAGAAGACAGAGTAGGACAGAGAAAAGGGAGAATTGGAGAATAAGAGGAACAGTAAATTCAAAGAATGGATGGTTATAATCAAAAAAATTTCAACTTTGAATTGACTTTGAAAGGTTGATCAGAAGAGATGAGGTGGTTATCAAAACGGTATGGTACTCGCTAAAAGACAGGAAGATCAGTCGAATAGACTTGGGGTAAGTGACATCAGCAAGACAGTGTACAATAAACCCAAAGAGCCCAACTTTGGGGACAAAAATCCACTATTTGACAAAAACTGCTGGGAAATTTGGAAAACAATATGGGAGAGAATAGGTTTAGATCAACATCTCACACCCTACACCAAGATAAATTCAGAATGGGTGAATGACTTGAATATAAAGAGGTAAACTATAAATAAGTTAAGTGAACATAGAGTAGTTTACTTGTCAGATCTCTGGGAAAGGAAAGATTTTAAAACCAAGCAAGAGTTAGAGAAAATTACAAAATGTAAAATAAATGATTTTGATTACATCAAACTAAAAAGCTTTTGTACAAACAAAAACAATGTAGCCAAAATCAGAAGGGAAACAACAAATTGGGAAAAAATCTTTATAACAAAAAAGTCTGACAGGGGTCTAATTACTCAAATATACAAGGAGTTAAACCAATTGTATAAAAAATCAAGCCATTCCCCAATTGATAAATGGAGAAGAGACATGAATAGGCAATTTTTAGATAAAGAAATCAAAAGTATCAATAAGCACATGAGAAAGTGTTCTAAAGCTCTAATAATTAGAGAAATGCAAATCAAAACAACTCTGAGGTATCACCTCACACCTAGCAGATTGGCTAAAATGAAAGAAGGGGAGAGTAATGAATGCTGGAGGGGATGGGGCAAAACTGGAACATTAATGCATTGCTGGTGGAGTTGTGAACTAATCTAACCATTCTGGAAAGCAATTTGGAACTATGCTCAAAGGGCTATAAAAGAATGCCTGCCCTTTGATCCAGCCATACCATTGTTGTGTTTGTACCCCAAAGAGATCATAGACAAACAGACTTGTATGAAAATATTTATAGCCGCGATTTTTGTGGTGGCAAAAAACTGGAAAATGAGGGTATGCCCTTCAATTGGGGAATGGCTGAACAAATTGTGGTATATGCTGGTGATGGAATACTATTGTGCTCAAAGGAATAATAAACTGGAGGAATTCCATGTGAACTGGAAAGACCTCCAGGAATTGATGCAGAGTGAAAGGAGCAGAGCCAGAAGAACATTGTACACAGAGACCAATACACTGTGGTAAAATAGAATGTAATGGACTTCTGTATTAGCAGCAATGCAATTACCCAGGATAATTCTGAGGGATTTATGGAAAAGAATGCTACCCACATTCAGAGGAAGAACTACAGGAATGGAAACAGAAGAGAAACAACTGCTTGAATACATGGGTTGAGGTGGACATGATTGGGGATGTAGACTCTAAACTACCACACCAATGCAACTATCAACAATTTGGAAATAGGTCTTGATCAATGACACATGTTAAAACCAGTGGAAATACACATTTGCCATGGAGGTTAGGGGGAAGTAGGGGAGTGAAGGGGAAAGTAAGAGCATGAATTATGTAACCATGTTAACTTTTCAAAAAAATAAATATTAATAAATGCTTTTAAAAAAGAAGAAAAAAGATATAAGACCTAAAGAACAGGATGATGAAGAGATGAATGTCAAAGAAGTAGGAATAGAAAAATGCACATATTGATTGCTAATGCCAATCAGTTTTTTTCTCTTTCTTTATCCCCCTCTTCTTTGTAAAAGAGGAAGGTGCCAAAAGGAAAAAGTATAAATATTGTGATAGAGAGTGATCATAAATGAGATAAACTCACCCATAAAACAGGGGAGGGCAGCAAAATAGATGAGAAAGAAAAATACAACTATTTTATTTATAATAAACATTCACACAAAATTAAAATAAAGGGAGCAGAAGAGAATGTATTATGCTTCAGATAAATTTAAAAAGCAAGGGTAACAATCATGATAGACAAAGAAAGAGTAAAAATAGGTATGATTAAATGAAATGAGCAGGAGCCCCAGACATAATGATATGATAACAATACCTAACATACATGTATGCATTGAATGGCATGGTGGCTACATATTTAAAGGCCCTGGACACAGCTGAAGGAGCAACAAAGGCTTCCAGTACTCTCAGTCACAGACATTAAGAAGGGTTTTGGCAACTATTTAGAAGGAGATTGCAGTGGGCAACTGGGTGGCTCAGTGGATGGAAAGCCAGGTTCAAATCTGGCCTCAGATACTTCCTAACTGTGTGACCCTGGGCAAGTCACTTAACCTCCATTGCCTAGCCATTACCACTCTCCTGCCTTGGAACCAATACACAGTATTGATTCTAAGGCCAAATGTAAGAATAAAAAAAAAAGAAGAAGAAGAAGGAATTTGCAGGGGTCACTTTGCTGTCTCTGTGTGCAAGACCCTTTTTGCATTACCCATATGCAAGAGCACTAAAGAATGATTGCGACCACAGGTGAGTCACAGTTGTAAGGGGGAAAAGAATACTTGTGGTTACTCATAGATTAGAGCACAGGCTGGGAGAGTATTAAATACACATCTCCTTACATCATACCAGCTTGGAAGAACTGAAAGCAGATAGATCCCAGAGCCAGATCTGAAGGCAACTGCACAAAGAACCTGAAGCTTGGAAAAGTGCTCCCTTCAACATAGTTACAGACCCCAACTTTAACAGTTTTTTAAATTAAAAGAAAAGAAAAAAGCTGTATAAAGATCAAACCAACCAAAAATAAAATTCAAAATAGGAAGTTATTTTAATAACAGGAAAGACCAAAACACAAACTCAGAAGACGACAACAAAGTCAATACTACTGTATCCAAAGCCTCCAAGAAAAATATGTATTGCTCTCAACTCAAAGAGAATTAATAATGGATCTCAAAAATGAGTTTAAAATCAAATAAGATAGAAGAAAAATTTGTAAAAGAAATGAAAGCAATATAGGAAAATCATGAAAAAGAATCAACAGCTTAGTAAAGGAGGCACAAAAAAGTACTGAAGAAATTAATACTTAAAAAAAATAGAATAGACCAATTGGTAATTTCTTCCAGTGAAGAAAAACCTCTTAAGCCTCCTGGCTAAAGGAAAAATATATACAAAAATAAACTGAAGAGAATTTCTGAAAAGGCAGAATTGGCCATAAAAGGAGATACAAAATCCCACTCAAGAAAATTATGCCTTAAAAACAGAATTGGGCAAGTAGAAGTTGATAACTCCATCAGACATCAAAAAAGCAATCAATGTCAAAAGAAGAAAAAAGAAGAAAATTTGAGATATCACAATGGAAAAACAACTGACCTGAAAAATAAATCCAGGAGAGCTCATCTAAGAATTGTTGGACTACCTGAAAGCCATGACCAAAAAATGAACTTAGACATCATCTTTCAAGAAATTATAAAGGAAAACTGCCCTCATATTCTAGATCCAGAGGGCAAAACAGAAATTGAAAGAGTCTACTGATCTCCTAAAAGCAATTACAAAAGGATAACTCCCAGAAATATCATACCCAAAGTCCAGAACTCCCAGGTCAAAGACAAAATATTACAAGCAGACAAAAAGAAACAATTCAAATATCATGGAGTCACAGTTTCCCAACTGTTATTTAAAACATAAGATTTAGCAGCTTTTACACTAAAGGATAGGAGGACCTGGAATATGATATTCCATAGGGCAAAGAAGCCCTAGGTCCTTAACCAAGAATCACTTACCCCACAAAATTGAACATAATCCTTCAGGGAGAAAATGGGTATTCAATGAAATAGAGGATTTTCAAACATTCCTGATGAAAAGACAAGAGCTGAATGGAAAATTCAATTCTCAAATATAAGACTAAAGAGAAGCATAAAAAAGGTAAACAGGAAAGGGAAATCAAAAGACATTCAATATGGTTAAATTCTGCACATCCCTGCATGGGGAGATGATTCCTATAACGCCTAAGAATTTTATTATTAAGGCAGTTAGAAAGAATATATATATAGACAGAAAGGAAGAATGTGAGTTGAATATGACAGAATGATTTTTTTAAAAATTAAATTAAGGCATAAGAAAGAGGACTACATTGAGAGGGGGTGGAAAGGGGAAATTGACTGTGGTAAAGGATCTCACATAAAAGAGGCATGAAAGAGCTTTTACAGTGGAAGGGAAGATGGGGAAGGTGGGGAAGAAAATGCGTGAAACTTACTCTCCTCAGAATTGGCTTAATGAGGGAAAAACATAATCAATAGGGTATAGAAATCTACCTTACCTTACAGAAAAGTAAGAGGGGAAGGGGATAGGAGATTGGAGGAGGGACTGATAGAAAAAAGGGCAAATTTGGAGAGGTGGGGATCAGAAACTAAAAAGGGGGAAATAGGATGGAGAGTAATACACAACAATCATAATGGCACAAAATATTTTTTACTAGTCTCTCTATAGTCTGTAATAAGAGGATAAAGCAAGTTGTAATAAGGAGATAAAATTCAGTGGATGGGGTTTGTAGGTTCCGAGGTCAGTAGGTGGGAAAGGAGAGTGCAATAGTGGAGGTATTAAATTGAGGTGGTAGGAGATATAAGGGAATGACTGAGTTTAGGGAAATACAAGATGATGAAGTAGAATGAGAGGCAAGGGGAGAGGATGAGGTAGTTGGGCAGGCAGCTGCAACAGGGAGAGACAGACTGGATACGCAGGCTTGAGACAGACAGACTGAAGGGAAACAGGCTGAACCCTTCAGGTAGGAAGGGCACTTCTACAGACAAAAGGTTAGGGCCAGCCAGAAATGGTTTGAAACTAACTAGAGGGCTCTCTAGTCAATTTCTCAGGTTCACAAAGGAAAAGTGCCAAGGCTCTTCCCTGTCTGTGAAATTTAAGGGCTTATTCAGAGGAAGTATAGAGATCACCACTTCCTCCAAGATGGGCGCCTCCACCTCCCTCAGGACCCAGAGAGAAACTATTCCTTTCTCTCCTATATTCCTCCTTTATCATTCAACCAATGATTTAGCAAAAGGTTTGATTAAAGGACAACAGGGTTTATTAAGTTTCAGAGTTGGTTATAAAGGACAGAGGGATACAAGGTTTTTCTAACAACTGCCTAGGGAGAAGCTTCAGGTGGGGGAGGGACACAGGAATGGGAGACTGAGAAAAGGCCTGCCCTCACTCGGTCCCAGGAGGTTTTGTTGCCTTTGAGGTTAGGAAGGTTACCCACAATGAATCAGGAGATAATTTGTATCAAGGGTAAGCTCTACTTGACTATGGGGAAAAACCTAAGTCTTCAAAGTTTGAATGCTACCACCCAAATCCACCCTTCTCCCAGAACCCACAGGAAATCAGGAAAGGAAATGGTGATTGGAATAGGGAAGGTCAAGGAGATCCAGAGGAATTATCCAAACTACAAAATCTCAAGAGAAAAGGCACAGAATCAGGGAATCAAGGCCAGGTTTCAGCCCCAAGACTGAGCTCAGTTGACCCTTCTGCTCTGATCGAGCCTCCAGGACCAACTGCCTCTAGTCAGGGTTCTAAACCCTTCTTAACTGCCAGAAATTCTGCAGTTAGCCTTTTGCAGTGTTGATTGCACATTCTCACTACAAGTCATACCAAAAAAATGCTCTAAATTACTATTAATCACAGAGATGCAAATTAAAACAATTCTGAAGTACCACCCCATACCTATCAGACTGAGTTTTATGACAGAAAAGGAAAACAACAAAACTAGGAAAGGATGTAAGAAAATTGAGCCGAGTTGTGAACTGATTCAATTATTCTAGAGAGTAGTTTGGACTATGACTAAAGGGCTTTAAAACATATCCTTTGACCCAGTAACACTATTACTAGGGTTGTGTCCCAAAGAGATAAAAAAAAAGTGGGGGTGGGGAGAAGACCTATATGTGCAAAAATATTTAAAACAGTTCTTTTTGTATGGGCAAGGAAGTGGAAAGTGAGAGGATATTTATCATTTGGGGAATGTTGAGTAAGTTATAGTATATGATTATACTGGAATATTATTGTGATGTAAGAAATGGCAAGCAGGAGGAATTCAGAAAAACCTGAAAAGACTTACATGAACTGAAGGGGAATGAAATAAGCAAAATCAGGAGAACATTATACTCAATGGCAGGAATAATGTACAATGAACAATTGTGAATAACAATTATTTTCAACAATACAATGATTCAAAACAATACCAAAGGACTCATGATTTTTAAAAATGCCATCTGCTTCTGGAGAAAAAGAATTGATAGTCTTAATGCATACCAAATCAAACTTTTTAAACTTTTTCTTAATTTTTTTATTCCTTCCACAAAAAGATTAATATGGAAAAATGTTTTACATGATTGTGCATGTAAAATCTATATGAGAGTGCTTACAATATCTTAATAGGTGGCCGAGGGGCTGGGGAAGAAAGAAGAGAGAGAATTTGAACTCAATATTCTTTGAAAAATGTTGGAAACTGTTTTTACATATAATTGAGAGGGGAATCAAATTTAAAAAATTTTAAAGATAATTAAAAACATAATAAAACTAAAAAAGAAAAAATTGGGAAAGCAGAGGAAAAGTTTTAAAAAAAAGATAGAAAGAAGCAAGGTTGGTACCACTCTAGGGGGCATGCCCTCATCATCTCATGCCTAGACTTCTGCAATAGTCTGCTGGTGATTTTACCTGCCTCTAGACTTTCCTCACTTCCATGCAGCCTCCATTCAGACACTAAAAGTGATTTTCCTAAAGCATAGTCCAATTCAATAAATTCAAGTACTTTCTTAATGCCCCCAAGATCACATACAAAATGGATCTAGCATTTAAAGCCTTTGATAACCTAGCCCCTTCTACCTTTCCAGTTTCCTTAAATCTTACTACCTGCTTCCACATAGTGGTACTGGCCTCCTGGATGTTCCATCATTTAGGCACTCTATATCTCAGCTCCAGGCATTTTCTTTGACTGTCCCCATAATTGGAATGTTTAACCCTCTCATCTCTACCTACTGGCTTTCTCAGCTTTCTTTTTTATTGTTATTCAGTCTTCTCAGTTATATCCAGCTCTTAATGTCCCCTCTTGGGGTTTTCTTAGCAGAGATACTGGAATGGTTTCCCATTTCCTTCTCATTTTACAAACAAGGAAACTGAGGCACAGACCAGCATCACAAAGCTAGCAAGTGTCTGAGGCTACATTTGGATTCAAGAAGAAGAATATTGTGCCTACTTTAGCAGCACATATACTAAAATTGTAATGATAGATTAGCATGGCCCCTGCACAAAGATGACCCTCATATTTGCAAAGGGTTCTATTTGGGGGAGAAAAAATTACAAATTTTTTAAAAGAAGAGGAGTATTCCTGACTCCGTGCCCAGCACTCTATCTACTTAGCCACCCTGCTTCCTTTAAATCTCAAGTAAAATGCCATCCTTCCCAACCCCTCTTAATTCTAGTGCCTTTCCTCTTTTTAGTTATTTCCTATCTATCCAGCATATGGTCTGTTTGTACATATTCATTTTCTTATTATCTCCAATGGATTACAAATTTCTTGAGGGCAGAAACTGTCATTTGCCTTTTTTTGAATCCACAGTGTTTAGCACAGTGCCTAGTACACTGTAGGCACTTAATAAATATTTCATCATGGGGCAGCTGGGTCCTGGGTTCAAATGTGGCCTCAGACACTTCCTAGCTGTGTGACCCTGGGCAAGTTGCTTAACTCCCATTGCCTATCCCTTACCACTCTTCTGCCTTAGAACCAATGCCTAGTATTGATTCCAAGATGGAAGGTAAGGTTTTTTTTATTTAATCATTATTTGAAAGGTCCATGTTAAATTTTAAATATTCAAATAAAGATGATCACTAATAAAGATACACAGGTAGTCCATTTTATGTTCTTTGTGCATGGAAATACACATTTGTTTATATTTATATTTGTCAAGGTTTTTAACAATAAAAAAAAGATTTTTAAAAAAGATTTCAATTTAAATTCAGTGGTGTAGAGTAATGAGAAAAGGAGTAGGAGACATAGTGACCTGATTTCCCCAGGATTCATATGACCAAAGTAGATCAAATACAAGAAGAGAGGAAATATACATCAAAGTTCTCCACTTTGCCACAATTTTAGTTACAGAATTATCAAACAAACCTTTGAAAGGTAGAGTAGTTGAATACAGTACTTACTTAAGGTTATACAGTATGAGAGAAAAGCAGAACAGGGCTTGGAAGACCAGGGAGTAAGAGGAGACTGAGGGAGGTAGGACAAGCCATAGTCTATCACAAAAGGCTTCGTCCCCTGAACCAGGCTGTAGGAAAGAGAGGAGTAAAGTAGAAACTAATTACATTAGGAATTCTGTGCACACCTGAAGGTAGTTTGCTTACTTAGGGGAATCATAAGAGGGAATGGAGCTAGAGTGGCATTGCTCATTGATCAAACTATTTAATAGATTCTGATAAGCAGAAAGAAGGTAAGTAATTGCAAGTAGAGGCCAAGAGAGGTAGGGAATAGGCCATCGGTCTTCCCACAGGTAGAGGCACCTGCAATTTCTGCTCTTGTATTTTTCTTATTTTGAGTATGGAGTACTCAAAACTTATTATACCATAAAATTGTCAATGAGAGACAATGGAATATTCTAGCCTGAATCAAGGCTTGTCTACCTTGTTTTTACATGTGCTCACTACTATTTTTTTTGGTACATGGATGGAAATACACATGTTTGTTTATGTTTATATTTGTCAAATTTTTGGTGGTGGTACAGTAGATAGAACACTGGGTCTGAAGTCACGAGGAAGACTCTTCTTCCTGAGTTCAAATCTGGCCTCAGACAATACTTACTAGCTATGTGACTCTGGACATATCATCTGTAAAATGATCTATAGAAAGAAATAGCAAACCACTCCAGTAAACCGCAAATGGGGTCACAAAGAATTGAACTCCCTTGAAAAAAGTGACTGAACAACAACTGAACTCTACTTCCCTAGTTCCAAGGGCATGTTGTCCTTAACAAGAAAACAGGACCTGGCACTTAATTTGAATGTGAGTTTTTGATGACTAATTGTATAACATAATAATGCTTCAGGGCTAATTTCTCTCTAACCTAGGGGAAAGAATAATACATTTTTATCACGGAACATGGATTCCAGTTCTGGCTCCATCACTTAAGACTTGGGTGACCTCTCTGGACCTCATTTTCTACAACTGTAAAATGAGGAATTGGACTAGATCAGGTGTCAAATATGCCTTCCCAGTCAATAACCCTCTCAAGTGAACTAGCATAAAATTAAATTGGGAAATATTTAACAAAATAAATAAAAATAGAACTAAAAATGAATAATTATAAGTAGATTTTAAGTCAATTTGCAGCCTGCGGAGATCCCCACTTCTATTTGAATTTAATACCACTGGACTAGATGACTTCTAAAGTCTCTTCCTACACTAAATTTATGATCCTAAGAACTATTTCATTCACCACTTTTCTTTTGGAGACTGAGTCTCCCTATTTTGCTCAGGCTGGACATACTGAAGTTATTCATGGCCATATCCTGCTATTGATGGGCACCAAAGCTTTGCCCTATTCCATTACCAATCTGCGTCAGTTCACCCCTGCATACACACCCTCTGGCCCAATCATTGGGCTCACCCTATTAATGCTGAAATTAATTTATACACCCAAACAGCCTAGCCCACAGTAGTTCAGAACTCCTGAGTTCAAGAGATCCTTCAGCTTCAGCTTCCCCAACAAGAAAAATTACAGGTCCGCCCCTATTCCTACTTCTTAAAGATCTAGCAAGTTTCCGTTTTGGAAAGGGTATTTCATTTTGGAAAAGACACTATCAAAATGTGAAAAAGGATCCTGTCATTTCACTGTGATTATTTTTTACATTGCTTCAAATATTATTGGTAGTCAAGTGATGGTAATAATAGTACTGTATTAACCATGTGTTAATAACACTATCTGCTGTTCCTGCTGTGACAAGTTCTGTTTTATTTTTCTGTTTAGACATTTTCCTCAGGGGAAAATGTGCCTATATGTGGATTTGATTCTAATGCTTGAAAATAACATAAGAGAAAGCCAAGACATCCCAGAAGAAGTCTTTTTCTTAAACACATTAGAAATAAGTGATGATTTAAAATAAACAGATTTGAAAATCTCATTGCATTATAGTAGGCTATGCTGTAAATGAAATAACAGTGAGGTATTTCTAAGGTTGCTGAACACTATTAAGGATTTTTTTAAATTTGGAAACACTCAACTTTTATAAATTCATAGAAGTTATATTACGCCATATATTCCCAAATGTATTTTTTCCTTTGTGTTTTCTATATTATCTATCTCCAAAGACCTGGTTTGTCTATTTGCTAGACTTTCTCATAAACTTCAAGGATATTGTAACTTGATTGATGTGGGTACTCTATCCAGTGAAGAAGATCACAACCCACACATGCTTTCTCAGCCTATGAAACTCTTGACTATATAGTCTACCATAAATATTCCATTAAGGATTCACCAATGACTATAGCTTTCATTTAGAATTCCTTCTCTCTGAAATTATCTCCAATTTATCCTCTATCTTGCTTATACATAGTTGTTATCTCTTTTATTAGACTGTGAGCTCCCTCAGAGCGGGAGCTATTTCCCCTCTCTTTTATCATTAGCACTTAGCACAGCATCTGGTATACAGGACAAGCTAGGTCGTGCTTATGGATAAAGAGATGACCCTCAAGTCGGGAAGAAGTGAGTTCAAATCCAGATGTATATACTTACTAGCTGTGTGACCTTAGTAAAATCACTTAACCTCTGTCTGCCTCAGGCTCATAGTCTGTAAAATGGGGAAAAAAATTTTAAACATTTATTAATATTTATTTTTTAGAAAAGTTAACATGGTTACATAATTCATAGCCTTACTTTCCCCTTCACCCCCTGACTCCCCGCCCCCCATGGCTGATGCGTATTTCCACTGGTTTTAACATGTGTCACTGATCAAGACCTATTTCCAAATTGTTGATAGTTGCATTGGTGTGGTAGTTTCGAGTCTACATCCCCAATCATGTCCACCTCAACCCATGTGTTCAAGAAGTTGTTTCTCTTCTGTTTCCACTCCTGTAGTTCTTCCTCTGAATGTGGGTAGCGTTCTTTTCCATAAATCCCTCAGAATTATCCTGGGTCATTGCATTGCTGCTGGTCCATTACATTCTATTTTACCACAGTGTATTGGTCTCTGTGTACAATGTTCTTCTGGCTCTGCTCCTTTCACTCTGTATCAATTCCTGGAGGTCGTTCCAGTTCACATGGAATTCCTCCAGTTTATTATTCCTTTGAACACAATAGTATTCCATCACCAGCATATACCACAATTTGTTCAGCCATTCCCCAATTAAAGGGCATACCCTCATTTTCCAGTTTTTTGCCACCACAAAAAGCACAGCTATAAATATTTTCGTACAAGTCTATTTATCTATGATCTCTTTGGGGTACAAACCCAACAATGGTATGGCTGGATCAAAGGGCAGGCATTCTTTTATAGCCCTTTGAGCATAGTTCTAAATTGCCATCCAAAATGGTTGGATCAGTTCACAACTCCACCAGCAATGCATTAATGTCCCAGTTTTGCCACATCCCCTCCAGCATTCATTACTCTCCCCTTCTTTCATTTTAGCCAATCTGCTAGGTGTGAAGTGATACCTCAGAGTTGTTTTGATTTGCATTTCTCTAATTATTAGAGATTTAGAACACTTTCTCATGTGCTTATTAATACTTTTGATTTCTTTATCTGAAAATTGCCTATTCATGTCTCTTGCCCATTTATCAATTGGGGAATGGATTGATTTTTTATACAATTGATTTAACTCCTTGTATATTTGAGTAATTAGCACCTAACTCCCAGAGTTTTTGTGACGAAAAGATGAGATAATACCTACAAAGGGATATTGCAAACCTTAAAGCATTATTTAAAACTCATAGATACTTAATAAATGCTGGCTACCTTGATATGATAGATCTTGTGACATTACATAGATACTATTATAATATATAAAGCATATTGTCTATTATCCTTAATTTTCTTTAAGTAATTGGTCTATCTACAATGTAAATCTTCTTGGTATCTTTTATGCCACTCATGCTGCACAGCTCTTTGATGTTAATGTGAGATAGAGTACTTACCCATCCACCACAGGTCTGTCCATTTCCATTTAAGGGACCTGTAATTTTATCCCTTCAAAAACTATAGCAGAGGGCAGCTGGATGGCTCAGTGGATTGGGAGCCAGCCCCAGAGATGGGAAGTCTTGAGTTCAAATCTGGCCTCGGACACTTCCCAGCTATGTGACCCAGGCAAGTCACTTAACCTCCATTACCTAGCCCTTACATTTCTTCTGCCTTAAAACCAATACCCAGTATTGATTCTAAGACAGAAGGTAAGGGTTTAAAAAAACTATGGCAGCTACACATCATCATACAAAGAATATGAGAGTTTGTTGTGGGTTGGGGGGTTAAAGACATATCTTTATTCCAGGGAGAACTTTGAAGTCTTTGAAAGGACTTTGGATTCCAAATTTAAAACCATCGGAAGCTTATACCTATATCCTACATTAGTATTTCAATGCATACTAAATGCAATACTTAACATGAGAATCAAACTTTTAGGCTGATTTTCATCTAGTAACAACTCACTGACAAAGAATGAAATAAAAAAATATGGAGGAAGGCCAAGGCTATTCCTCACACAAGACATTCCACCTCTTATCAGTCTTTGCACAGATTGTTCCCCATGCCTGGAATGTGCTCCGTCTCCATCTCTATCTCTCAGAGTAACTAGTTTCCTTCAAAGATCTGTCTATCTATCTATCTATCTATCTATCTATCTATCTATCTATCTATCTACCTACCTACCTGTCTGTCTGTCTGTCTCTCTCTCTCTATTTACCTATCTGTCTTTCTATCTATCCATCTACCTTACCTATATATCTACCTACCTACCTACCTACTTATCTATCTATTTATTTCTATCTATATACTTATCTATTTATCTATCTTTATCTATATCTACATATATATCCAGGACAGCATTTTAAATTGAGGTATCCCAACTCCAAGAACAACACTCTAGCCTTTATACCACACTGCCTCTCAATTGTGTAACCCCCTTAGACAGGCACTCTCTTTTTTTAAAAGAACATAGAATTTGAAGTGAGTAAATATCATATTGTTAAATGGAAATTAGGAATTAATACAAATAAATGGGGTGGGGGAATCTGAAAAAGCATTTTGTGGAAATTTTTCATCTAAGAGATAATTCATTGTTTTTCTATTTAGACTAAAGTTTTTTTTTTCAAAATCTGTGCAAATCTTAAGATGCTTCCCTAAAAGGGCAGCCATTAATTTAAAATATAAGGGCTATAAGATAACTCTTCATCTTACTATATCTGTCACAAGGAAATGCTAAAATGAAAGAAGGTTTGGGGAGTTAAAAAGAAATATTGATAAAGCTGGAGAGATAAGAATGTGTCAGTGTATCTCCAGAACTAAGGGAGAGAAAAGCTGTGTCTGGCAGAGAGGAGCATTCTCCAGGCATTAAAAATGCCCTCTGTGGTGAAACAGGGCTAATTCTCTACCATCTCTACCACATACTGAATGAATTATCCCTGAAGACTACCCACTTCCCTTTTCTCTGCTTTTTCACTCACCAATCAACCTTCTGACTACAAAATCAATTTTCTAGGGACCTGAATACCAATAAGGGTGTGTCCTGGATAATAGTCATGAATATTATTATTAGAAATATCAACTCAACAATAATCCCCAAATTGTGGCAATGCTATTAAAAATATACAGGATCAGAGAGGCATAAGATTCTAATTCTCAAGGCTATTTTTAGCTTGTAAAGGTGTTCTTTCTAAAGCTTCATTATTCCTTCTGTCCTAGTAGAGAGGCAGTTAGGTAGTTTAGTGGATAAAGTGCTGGGCCAAGGGTAGAGAAGACTTGAATTAAAATCCTGCCTCAATCACTTACTATCTATATGGCCTCAGACAAGTCACTTAGCCCATTTGCCTTAGTTTCCTTAGCTGTAAAATTGGGAGAATGATAGCATCTACCTCCTAAGATTATTGTGAGAATCAAATGAGATGTTTGTAAAGCATTAAGCATTATCTCTGGGACATAGAAGGGTATATATATGTGTGTGTGTGTGTGTGTGTGTGTGTGTGTGTGTGTGTGTGTGTGTGTATGCTAATATTATTATTACTATGTCCTTATAAATAGAGATAGAAACATATACAAAGAAAGACCTAGTTATATGTGATTATAGTCTCACACAGAGAAAAACAACCAAGGGCATACTGGCAATGTTCAATTCTCTAAAGAAAAAAAAAACATATAAGCATACACTTTAAAATTTAATCTACACTATTGACATTTTCTTCATTACTTTCTTAAGACTAGACAATCAGCAAAATAAGAAATCAAGTCCCAATCTGTAGCAACTGCTGATTCCTCATGTTTAATGTTCATATTAAAAATTTAACAATCAGCTCTCATAAGCTGGCTCTAGCCCACTCCAAAAACAATCTCAGTTCTATTGTTTAATGGACTTTCCAAGCCATTGGTAGCTTCTGTAATTGATACCATGAAATTTAGTTCTTCCTTTTTTCACAGGATTCCCTTATGCTACAAAGTTCCAAAGCATGTTTGTTAGGTCTGCAATCACCTCTCCTCCATATGCTATCTACCTTTTGATCTTTCTGCCATGCCTTTTTAGAATGTGTTCTTACCTAAATGAGAGATCCTGGCACCTTCAACTGATAAATGCCATTCTTTTCCTATATTGGCACAGTTCTTTAAACTGGGTAGGGGGTCAGTTTTTTTCTTAACTTGGAGAATCCCTGATATCAGCCTTTAGACTTTGAGCTATTTTTTAACAACTCAATAACTAAGTGAAAGATAAATTTCACAGATAATTTACATTATAAAGGAACACATAACTCTTTAAATCACTTTACCATACTTCTTCTTTAGTTATAGTATGATATAAATGTGTATATGTCCACCCAGACATAGAACAAGTTGACTCTGCTCTATATAGTTGCTTTCCAGTGCAAGTTCAGTTTGCCCATTATTCTGGCAAAGACAAAAACTTCTGTTCTAGGTCATGGGACTCTTGTACTGGGTCTGAATCTAGAATCATGTCAAATGGGTATACACACTAAAAAGTGGAAGGATAGAGCCACCAAATGGAGAAGAGTGGTCAGCTATGTGAAAAGGAACATCAGGCAGGCAGCATGGACTTGAAGAAGATAGCAACCATATGAAATGAGGATAACAACCATATGGATCGGTTAAAACAGATGGGAGAAGCTGGCAATGGGTTAGAGAGCCATGGAGGAGACAGAAGGCCATCGCTGCCTCCCTGAAACTAGAAAGAAAGAGACTCAGGAGGCAGCTGTCATGGTGTTGTCAATATGAAATGACTCTGTCCTTCTGCTCCGGTGAAAACAACTATTACTCCCATAGAGTTGTGGGAAATAGAATCTATTTTGTGTTTGGACAAAGAACATTTGCTGCTTGAGTCAGTGCCTTGTTATTTACTTTGCTTTTCTATTTTAGTTGTTTTATGTGTGTTTTGTCGGGGAAAGAGCCAGTTCAGTAGATTTTTGTAAAGCATATTGGTGGGAGCTTACGCCACAGTTGTGAGTAGATGATGACCCACTGAATCTGAGTGGGTAATAACAACAGCTTCCAAAATCAAAGAGGAACCTGTGAGGAGACTTGAGATCATATAAAATGACACCCACATCCATCACCAGAATATTGGCATATACTTGATTCCTTGTACCCTAGACATTCTCTAGATAGTTTTGTTTCTCTGAAGGTCTTGACCATTTTACCTCCAGAAAAGTGTATTCTGAGGCTCTACAATCCTAATTGGTGATTGCTTCACCCAAGCCCACATGACTAGATCCCAGCCTTACCCAGATCCCAACTCCCTCGCTAGCCTTTTTTATATCATCATTAGCAGTGGCATGACCATATGCTATGTACCACTACCCAGCTCCACTTCTAAAATCATTGACAAATCAACTCTGCCATTTTCCTGAAAAGATTTTGTTCATCTAATTCCCTATAGTCCCGTACACCATCCTTATAACTTTCCAAGCAAAGTACCCCTCTCTAGCCATCATTCCTTTATAGGTATTGTCTTCTATTAGAATGTTAGTTTCTGGAGAGCAGGAACCTTCTTTGCTTTTGTATTTCTATCCCAGAACTTATCATGGTACTCAGCACATAGTAAATGAAAAAAGTTTTTTCCATTAATTCATTCACTTAGTTTCTTTTTTACATTTATTAATGGAAAAAAATATTCAGCCCTGGCCCTTGGCAGTAAGAAACTAGCCAGATTTGCCATCCTGGTTTGTAAAACAATCTCTCATGGTTTTAATTAGCGTGAATTTGTTGCCCAGAGTCTAATCACTGCTAATAAATTAATAAAATCAAGCTTCTAAACCTGCAAGGCTGAGGACCAGGAATTTGTCCTATAGTGACCACACCAAGATCAAAAACTATTCAGAAGAAACAAGTAACCTAATCAACTGTTTAATTTGTCTTTTTTTACAACCATCCCAACCATATTATCTAAAAACGTGCTGCCAAAATATATATTTTCTATCATTTACTATAAGTTGTGGATCCCAGCTTCACTCAAAAACAAGAAGCATGATAGTTTCATATGTATACATAGGAATATCATTTTAAACCCCAGGAAAACTGTCTCGCAGTAACTTTTGATTATCTACTCTTCTGGATTTTTCCTCCATTCATTAGTTTCCACAAGGCATACTTAAACTTTTATGGAGTATTTGTTATTCTGCATTTGGAGTTTTAAGACAAGGAAACAGTTGAAGTTGTTTTCTCTTTGAAGACTGCAAAGGGATGACATTAACAAGAAGCTAGGGAGCTATGAGATATCAAGAATAAGCTTGGTATATGGTAGATAGTGTCTAAATGAATTGAAAACTACAGTGTATGGCTCATGTTTATTGGTGACTAAGGAAATCAAAAGACCTTTCCACACTACTCTTATGCTAGATGGAGCCTTTCAATTGTCAATTTTGATTAGTCCTTAATTACATCTGCATTACATAAACTGTAGATTGGCATTTCCATAGGCAAACAAAAAGTTGCAGCTTTCAAATGAAAAAGTATGAGTTTAAAATCAAAGATTACCATTGGAACCTGAGGTGTTAAAAGAAGGATACTAGAAAATGAGATTAGACAGTCTTGCTGGCCTCCATGTAAAAGAGAAATAGATGGTGATAAACCACAGTAGGATGGATTTAAGTGAGGAGGAAGAAAAAGTGCTGACATCAAGAGCTTTAAAGACTTAGTAAAGAAGAGGTTTTTAGAAGTTTGGGGAAAAGATATTTTTTAAAAATAAATATAGATTGATCCTTCTGAGGATGTGTTAGTTGCAATTTTAGCTGCATTGCCCTCTAGGTTTTTTTAACCCTTTTTGTACTATGGATCCTTTTGGTGCTCTGGGGGAGCCTAAGGACCTCTTCTTTGAAGAATGTTTTTAAATGCAAACAATAAAATGCATTGGATTACAAAATTTTAATCATATCGAAATATGATTATCAAAATACTTTTTGAAAAACAAGTTCACAAATCCCAGGTTAAGAATCCCTGTTTCAGGGGGGAAAGGATACATAGAGAAAACTGTCTCTCACTAGAATTATCAGCATGTTTCCCTTACCTGTGTTTGACAGCTATATCCTAAATAAACCTACTTTGCAACTCTACCTTGTGTATCAGATCACTTACCCCACTTTGTCTCTTGAAAGACTAGCTTCCCCAATCTCCTGACACAGAGATATATTGATATGTAAAAAAGTGTCAAACAGAAAGTAACCAGAATTATGAAGGGTTTTGAGTTTTTACCACATCTAGATCAGATTGAAGGAATAGCATCTGTTTTTAGCATCAAGAAGAGAAGGTTCTGGGCAAATGATAGCTGAGTATTTGAAGAGTCATCACTGGAAAGAATGATTAGATTTGTTTTACTTGGCTCTGGTGGGTAGACATAGGATCAAAGGAACATTTAAACTTGATGTAAGGAAAAACTTCCTAATAATTAGAAGTATACAAAAGTGGAATAGTTTACTTTTGAAAATAATAGGTTTTACCTTACTACAGATATTCTGGGAAAGGCTATATGACCACAATTAAGTATGCTGTATTTAAAATATCCTCTTTATAAAAGGATGTATATGTATATGTATATGTTCATGTATAGAATGGATTATATGGTTATGAGAGGAGTTTGTTTTTTTTTTTCAGATTCTGAGGTCCCTTTTAACTCTGAGATATTGTGATTTTCCTATTTTGTCCCCTTCCGAGTCAAATTGAGTCTGTGTGAGTCAGTAGGTCAAAATGTATTTAATAATTGCTCATAATATGTTACAGGCACTGTGCTAAGTACTGGGATTCAAGGAGAGACAAAAAAATATAATCCCTGCCCTTGAGGACATTTCAAATGTGAGCAAAGACCCAGAAGTGGGAAAGTGTGAGATGTGTGCAGAGTACTATGGACAGTCCCATTTGGCTAGAACATAAGTTTCCTGAAGTAGAATGATGTGAGATAAGCCTGGTAATTAGAGTCAGATAACAGAGGAGTACAATTTAAAAGATCACCAAGACAGCGCTGTGTTGGATGGATTAGGGTTGGGGGAAAGGGAAGAGAAAGAATGAACAAATGGACAATGAGAAAATAATTAATTCAGTAGAAGGTACTTCTGGGAAATATTCAAAGTTAGCATCATCTCATGTTCAAAGGTTTATTGGATCTATTTGTTTTGCCAATCAGAGGAATCTTGTTTGAGGTGAAGGGCTCAATTGTATCCATAAGGATAGTCATAAAGTCAGACTTCTCCTGAGCTCTGGAAGCCTAGTACACTATTTTACAAAAATGGTTTGTAGCAGACCTAGAGAAGTTTGAGTTGACTTCTGCCCAAACCCACCCCAAGGTGAATTGACCTGGGACCCAGCTTTGGGATGTTGTGGACAAGGAATCTATAATAATAGCTCTAGTATTGTGGAAGGAATTCCTAGGATTGGCAAGAAACTTTACTGCCAGGTGTTTTTATCACCTTGCCCTGAGCTATAATCCATTTTTTTTGTTTGTTTGTTTGTTTTTAACCCTTGCACTTTGGTGTATTGTCTCATAGGTGGAAGATTGGTAAGGGTGGGCAATGGGGGTCAAGTGACTTGCCCAGGGTCACACAGCTGGGAAGTGGCTGAGGCCGGGTTTTTGAACCTAGGACCTCCTGTCTCTAGGCCTGACTCTCACTCCACTGAGCTACCCAGCTGCCCCCTATAATCCATTTTTATCAATTTAGACTTCTTTTACCTGGGAATTACTGAATATGCCCCATCAATCTATAAGTATTTATTAAACATCTACTATGTGCCAGTCACTATACTAAGCACTGATCATAATATTTATCAGAACCCTGAGGCTTTACATGAACTGATGCAGAGTGAAATAAACAGAACCAGGAGAACATTGTACACAGTAAAAGCAATATCGTGGAATGATCAACTATGGTAGACTATAAGCAATACAATGGTCCAGAACAATTCTGAGGGACCTATGACAAAGAATGCTATCCACATTCAGAGAAAGAATTTTTAGAGTCAGAACACAGATGTGAGAGCATAAGATTTTTCATTTATTTGGATTTTTGTTTGGGGGTTTTGGTTTCATGTGATTATTTGCTTACAAAAATGAACAATAGGGGCAGCTGGGTAGCTCAGTGGAGTGAGAGTCAGGCCTAGAGACAGGAGGTCCTAGGTTCAAACCCGGCCTCAGCCACTTCCCAGCTGTGTGACCCTGGGCAAGTCACTTGACCCCCATT